>NC_091239.1:7708746-8008746 GCF_040958095.1 Procambarus clarkii | reverse complement strand
ACATCCCAAATTCGACGCTTGAACCATATTTTGGAGCAAAATTGTGGCTCTCTGCATGTATTCGCAGTTTGAAATTACGAATTTTTATACCGAAATAATGCCAATTACTGTGAGCGGCGAAATGTCACATTTTGCTCAAAACCCCCTGCAGTTTTCAAAATATCCCAATTATCCCAAATTCCACCCTTGAGCCAAATTTTGGAGCCAAATTCTGTCTCTTTGCACGTATTCGCAGTTTTACATTAGGATGTTTTATACCGAAAATATGCCAATTACTTAGACCGGCGATGGATCACATTAGGCCTAATCCCTCCTTGCAGTTTTCAAAATATCCAAAACATCCCAAATTCGACCCTTGAGCTATATTTTGGAGCCAAATTCTGGCTCTCTGCCCGTATTCGCAGTTTGAAATTACGAATTTTTATACCGAAAATATGACAATTACTGAGAGCGGCAATGGATCACATTCTGCCAAAACACTCCCTGCAGTTTTCAAAAAGTCCCAAACATCCCGAATTAGACGCTTGAACCATATTTTGGAGCCAAATTCTGGCTCTTTGCACGTATTCGCAGTTTGAAATTACGATTTTTATACCGAAAATATGCCAATTACTGAGAGCCGCGATGGATCACATTTTACCCAAACCCTCCCTGCAGTTTTCAAAATATCCCAAGCATCCAAAATTCCACCCTTGAGAATTATTTTGTAGCCAAATTCTGGCTCTCTGCACGTATTCGCAGTTTGAAATTTCGATTTTTATCCCAAACATCCCAAATTTGACGCGTAAAAATATGCCAATTACTGAAAATAGCGATGGGTCACATTTTGCCCAAACCCCCCTGCAGTTTGCAAAATACCCCAAACATCCCAAATTCGACCCTTGAGCAATATTTTAGAGCCAAATTCTGGCTTTCTGCGCGAATTCGAAGTATGAAATTACGATTTTTTATACCGAAAACATGACAATTACTGAAAGCAGCGATGGATCACATTTTGGCCAAACCCTCCATCCTGTTTTCAAAATATCCTAAACATACCAAATTCGACCCTAGAGCCATATTTTGGAGCCAAATTTTGGCTTTCTGCATGTATTTGCAGTTTGAAATTACGACTTTTTTACCAAAAATATGCCAATTACTGAAAGCGGCGATGGATCACATTTTGCCCAAACCCTCTCTACAGTTTTTAAAAAAACCTTAGCATCAAAAATTCGACCATTGAGCCATAATTTGGAGCCAAATTCTGGCTCTCTGCACATATTCGCAGTTTAAAATTACGACATTTTATACCGAAAATATGTCAATTACTGAGAGCGGCGATAGATCACATTTTGCCCAAATCTCCCCAGCAGTTTTCAAAATGTCCCAAACATCCCAAATTCGCCGCTTGAGCCATATTTTGGAGGCAAATTCTCGCTCTCTGCACGTACTCGCCGTTTGAAATTTTGACTTTTTATACCGAAATAATGCCAATTACTGTGAGCGGCGAAGGGTCATATTTTGCCCAAAACCCCCTTTATTTTTCAAAATATCCCAAACATTTCAAATTCCACCCTTGAGCCATATTTTGGAGGCAAATTCTGGCTCTCAGCACGTATTCGCAGTTTAAATTAGGACATTTTATACCGAAAATATTCCAATTACTGAGAGCGGCGATGGATCACATTTGCCCACGACCTCCCTACAGTTTTACAAAATATCTAAAACATCCCAAATTCGACGCTTGAGATATATTTTGGAGCCAAATTGTGGCTCTCTGCACGTATTAGCAGTTTGAAATTTCGACTTTTTATTCCGAAATAATGCCAATTACTGTGAGCGGCGAAAGGTCACATTTTGCCCAAAACCCCCTGCAGTTTTCAAAATATTCCAATTATCCCAAATTCCACCCTTGAGCCATATTTTGGAGCCAAATTCTGGCTCTCTGCATGTATTCTCAGGGTGCGATGGGTCACATTTGGCCTAAACCCTCCTTGCAGTTTTCAAAATGTCCAAAACATCCCAATTTCGACCCTTGAGCCATATTTTGGAGCCAAATTGTGGCTCTATGCACGTGTTCGCAGTCTGAAATTACGAATTTTTATACCGAAAATATGCCAATTACTGAGAGCGGCGATGGATCACATTTTACCCAAATCCTCCCTGCAGTTTTCAAAATATCCCAAACATCCCAAATTCGACCCTTGAGAATTAATTTGGAGCCAAATTCTGGCTCTCTGCACGTATTCGCAGTTTGAAATTTCGAATTTTTATCCCAAACATCCCAAATTTGACGCTTGAAAATATGCCAATTACTGAAAGAAGCGATGGGTCACATTTTGCCCAAACCCCCCTGCAGTTTGCAAAATATCCCAAACATCGCAAATTCGACCCTTAAGCAATATTTAGGAGCCAAATTCTGGCTTTCTGCGCGAATTAGCATTATGAAATTACGATTTTTATGCCGAAAACATGACAATTACTGAAAGCAGCATTGGATCACATTTTGCCCAAACCCTCCCTGCAGTTTTCAAAATATCCCAAACATCCCAAATTCGAACCTTGAGCCATATTTTGGAGCGACATTGTGGCTCTCTGCACATATTCGCAGTTTGAAAGTACTACGTTTTATACCGAAAATGTGCCAATTACTGAGAGCAGAGATTGATCACATTTTGCCCAAACCCTCCCTACAGTTTTCAAAATATTTCAAACATTCCAAATTCAACCCTTCAGCTGTATTTTGGAGCTAAATTCTGGCTCTCTGCACGTATTCGCAGTTTAAAATTACGAGATTTTATACCGAAAATATTCCAATTTCTGAGAGCGGCGATGGATCACATTTTGCCCAAACCCTCCCTGCAGTTTTAAAAATATCCCAACATCCCAAATTCGAACCTTGAGCCATTATTTGGAGCTAAATTTTAGCTTTCTGCATGTATTCGCTTTTTGAAATTACGACATTGAATACCGAAAATATGCCAATTACTAAAAGCAACGGTGGATCACATTTTGCCCAAACCCTCCCTGCAGTTTTTAAAATGTCCCAAACATCCCAAATTCGACCTTTGAGCCTTATTTTGGAGCCAAATTCTGTCTCTCTGAACGTATTCGCAGTTTGAAATTACGAATTTTTATACTGAAAATATGCCAATTACTGAATTCGCAGTTCTGCCCAAACCCTCCGTGCAGTTTTCAAAATATCCCAAGCATCTCAAATTCGACGCTTGAGCCATATTTTGAAACCAAATTAAGACTCTCTGCAAGTATTCGCAGTTTGAAATTACGACTTTTTATAATGAAAAAATGCCAATTACTGAAAGCAGCGATGGGTCACATTTTGCCTAAACCCCCCCCTGCAGTTTGCAAAATATCCCAAACATCCCAAATTCGACCTTTGAGACATATTTTGGAGCCAAATTCTGGCTCTGCACGTATTCGCAGTTTGAAATTACGACTTTTATACTGAAAATATGCCAATTACTGAAAGGGGCGATGGATCACATTATGACCAAACCCTCCCTGCAATTTTTTTAAATATCCCAAACATCCCAAATTCGACCCTTGAACCATATTTTCTAACCAAAATCTGGCTATCTGCATGTATTCGCAGTTTCAAAAACCACTTTTTATACAGAAAATATGCCAATTACTGAAAGCAGCGATAGATCACATTTTGCTCCAATCCACTATTCAGTTTTAAAATATCCCAAGCATACCAAATTCGACCCTTGAGCCATAATTTGGAGCCAAATTCTGGCTCTCTGCACATATTCGCAGGTTGAAATTACAACATTTTATACCGAAAATATGTCAATTACTGAAAGCAGCGATAGGTCACATTTTGCCCCCCCCCCCTCTCTCTGCAGTTCTCAAAATATCCCAAACACCCTAAATTCGACGCTAGAGCCATATTTTGGAGTCAAATTTGGGCTCTCTGCACGTATTCGTAGTTTGAAATTACGACTTATTATACAGAAAATATGCCAATTACTGAAAGCGGCGATGGGTCACCTTCTGCCCAAACCCTCCTTGCAGTATTCAAAATATAAAAAACATCCCAAATTCAACGCTTGAGCTATATTTTGGAGCCAAATTCTGGCTCCCTGCACGTATTCGCAGTTTAAAATTACGACTTTTATACTGAAAATATGTCAATTACTGAAAGCAGGGAAGGGTCACATTTTGCCCAAAACCCTCCGCAGTTTTCAAAATATCCTAAACATCCCAAATTCGACTCTTGAGCCATATTTTTAAGCCAAATTTTGGCTCTCTGCACATGTTCACAGGTTGAAATTACGAATTTTTATACCGAAAATATGCCCTTACGGAGAGCAGCGATGGGTCACATTTTGCCCAAACCCACTTTGCACTTTTCAAAATATCCCAAACATTCCAAGTTCGACGCTTGAACCATATTTTGAAGACAAATTCGGCCTCGTTGCACGTATTCGCAGTTTGAAATTACGTCATTTTACACCGAAAATATGCCAATTACTTAGAGCGGCGATAGGTCACATTTTGTCCAAACGCCCCTGCAGTTATTAAATTATCTCAAACATCCCAAATACGACCCTTGAGTCATATTTTGGAGCCAAATGTTGGCACGCTGCACATATTCGCAGCTTGAAATTACGAATTTTTATACCGAAAATATGCCAATTACGGAGAGCGGCGATGGATCACATTTTGCCCAAACCCTCCCTCCAGTTTTCAAGATATCCCTAACTTCCTAAATTCGACCCTGGAGCCTTATTTTAGAGGCAAGTTCTGGCTTTCTTCACGTATTCGCAGGTTGAAATTACGACTTTTTATACCGAAAATATGCCAATTACTTTGGCAATGGGTCACATTTTGCCCATACCCCGCCATGCAGTTTTCAAAATATCGGAAACATCCCAAATTCGACGCTTGAGCCATATTTTGGAGAAAATTTTTTGCTCTCTGCACGTATTAGCAGTTTTAAATTTAGACTCCTTATACCGAAATAATACCAATTACTGTGAGCGGCGAAATGTCACATTTTGCCCAAAACCCCCTGCAGTTTTCAAAATATCCCAATTATCCCAAATTCCACCCTTACGCCAAATTTTGGAGCAAATTCTCGCTCTCTGCACGTATTCGCAGTTTTACATTAGGATTTTTTATACCGAAAATATCCCAATTACTTTATATATACGATAACAATGATGCAAACACATAATTGATTAGATAATAACTTTGAATACTTCATTATCAATCAAATATTTGTTTCTCGTTAAAATACTGAGTAAGATATTAAAATGGGGAGAAGTTCTGCTTTTATTGCATATATCGACGTTTCAGCCGAAATAGAGCGGTTTTCGTGTACATCTTCCATCGGTAATATTAACAAAAAATCAGTAACATTTTAGTTAATTCTAATGAAAACACATTGATTTTTATCGTTTGTATTGGAAACAACATTGTCATATGTCTTTTCTTGGATCTAAATAATACGAAACCTCGCTCTATGATTTGAAGTTAAAATCCTCAAATATGGTAAAATAGTGACTTTTTTCACGTTTTTCATGTAGTTTGATATTACGTAAATATACTCATTTTTACCAATATTTTGATACTATTTCATGTAGTATCACGATATGTGATTTGTCCTTCAAATCTCAGAATTTCGCATAATATTGCATTTTAAGCAAGTTTTTTTGCATTTTGTTTCGTACGAAAAATCATCGAATTTAGCAATATTTTGACGTTTATCATCTCCTTTTCCTTTATGTGATTTAAACAAAATATTATCGAATTAGGCAATATTTTGCTGTTTTTCCACGTTTTTGTGAATTTTCAGTTTATGGGTATTAATTCATAATATATACGATAAAAATGATGCAAATACATAATTGATTAGATAATACCCTTAAATACTTCATTTTCAAAAACTCTTTGTTTCTCGTTAAAATACTGTGTAAGATTTTGAAAAGGGGAGAAGTTCTGTTTTTATTGCATATATCGACGTTTCAGCCAGAATAGAGCGGTTTTCGTGTACATCTTCCATCGGTAATATAAACGGAAAAGCAGGAACATTTTAGTTAATTCTAATGAAAACACATTCATTTTTATCGTTTGTATTTTAAACAACATTGTCATATGGCTTTTCTTGGATCTAAATAATACGAAACCTCGCTCTACGATTTGAAGTTAAAATCCTCAAATATGGTTAAATAGTGACTTTTTCACGTTTTTCATGTAGTTTGATATTACGTAAATATATTCATTTTTACCAATATTTCGATACTATTTCATGTAGTATCACAATATGTGATTTGGCCTTCAAATCTCAGAATTTCGCATAATATTGCATTTTAAGCAATTTTTTTTGCATTTTGTTATGTACGAAAAATCATCGAATTTAGCAATATTTTGACGTTTATCATCTCCTTTTCCTTTATGTGATTTAAACAAAATATCATCGAATTAGGCAATATTTTGCTGTTTTTCCACGTTTTTGTGAATTTTCAGATTATGGGTATTAATTCATTATATATACGATAAAAATGATGCAAACACATAATTGATTAGATAATACCCTTAAATACTTCATTTTCAATCAACTATTTGTTTCTCGTTAAAATACTGAGTAAGATTTTGAAAAGGGGAGAAGTTCTGTTTTTATTGCATATATCGACGTTTCAGTCGGAATAGAGCGGTTTTCGTGTACATCTTCAATCGGTAATATTAACGGAAAATCAGGAACATTTTAGTTAATTCTAATGAAAACACATTGATTTTTATCGTTTGTATTGGAAACAACATTGTCATATGTCTTTTCTTGGATCTAAATAATACGAAACCTCGCTCTATGATTTGAAGTTAAAATCCTCAAATATCTTTAAATAGTGATTTTTTCACGTTTTTCATGTACATTGATATTACGTAAATATATTCATTTTTGCCAATATTTCGATACTATTTCATGTACGAGAAACAAATGGTTGATTGAAAATGAAGTATTTAAGGTAAATTTCTAATCAATTATGTGTTTGCATCATTTTTATCGTATATTTATTGAATTAATACCCATAGACTGAAAATTCACAAAAACGTGGAAAAACGGGAAAATATTGCCTAATTCGATGATGTTATGTTTAAATCACATAAAGGAAAACGGGATGATTAACGTCAAAATATTGCTAAATTTGATGATTATTCATACGAAACTAAATGCAAGAAAACTTGCTTAAAATGCAATATTATGCGAAATTCTGAGATTTAAAGGCTAAATTACATATCGTGATACTAATTGAAATAGTATCGAAATATTGGTAAAAATGAATATATATACGTAATATCAAACTACATGATTAACGTGAAAAAGTCACTATTTTACCATATTTGAGGATTTTAACTTCATATCATAGAGCGAGGTTTCGTATTAATTAGATCCAAGAAAAGACATATGACAATGTTGTTTCCAATACAAATGATAAAAACCAATGTGTTTTCATTAGAATTAACGAAAATGTTCCTGATTTTCCGTTTATATTACCGATGGAAGATGTACATGTAACACCGCTCTAATCCGGCTGATACGTCGATATATGCAATAAAAGCCGAACTTCTCCCCTTTTCAATATCCTACTCAGTATTTTAACGAGAAACATATGGTTGATTGAAAATGAAGTATTTAAGGTTAATTTATAATCAATTATGTGTTTGCATCATTTTCATTCGTATATTTAATGAAATAATACCCATAGACAGAAAATTCACAAAAACGTGGAAAAACGGCAAAATACTGTCTAATTCGATGATATTATGTTTAAATCACATAAAGGAAAAGGAGATGATAAACGTCAAAATATTGCTAAATTTGATGATTTTTCATACGAAACAAAATGCAAGAAAACTTGCTTAAAATGCAATATTATGCGAAATTCTGAGATTTGAAGGCTAAATCACATATCGTGATACTAATTGAAATAGTATCGAAATATTGGTAAAAATGAATATATATACGTAATATCAAACTACATGATTAACGTGAAAAAGTCACTGTTTTACCATATTTGAGGATTTTCACTTCAAATCATAGAGCGAGGTTTCGTGTTATTTAGATTCAAGAAAAGATATATGACAATGTTTTTTCCAATACAAATGATAAAAAACAATGTGTTTTCATTAGAATTAACTAAAATGTTCTTGATTATCAGTTTATATTACCGATGGAAGATGTACACGTAAAACCGCTCTATTCCGGCTGAAACGTCGATATATGCAATAAAAACCGAACTTCTCCCCTTTTCAATATCTTACTCAGAATTTTAAGGAGAAACAAATAGATGATTAAAAATGAAGTATTTAAGGTTATTATCTAATCAATTATGTGTTTGCATCATTTTTATCGTATATATAATGAATAAATACCTATAGACTGAAAATTCACAAAAACGTGAAAAACGGCAAAATATTGCCTAATTCGATGATATTATGTTTAAATCACATAAAGGAAAAGGGGATGATAAACGTCAAAATATTGCTAAATTCGATGATTTTTCGTACGAAACAAAATGCAAGAAAACTTGCTTAAAATGCAATATTATGCGAAATTCTGAGATTTGAAGGCCAAATCACATATCGTGATACTACATGAAACAGTATCGAAATATTGGTACAAATGAATATATTTACGTAATATCAAACTACATGATTAACGTGAAAAAGTCACTATTTTACCATATTTGAGGATTTTAACTTCAAATCATAGAGCGAGGTTTTCTATTATTTAGATCCAAGAAAAGACATATGCCAATGTTGTTTCCAATACAAATGATAAAAGTCAATGTTTTTTCATTACAATTAACTAAAATGTTCTTGATTTTCCGTTTATATTACCGATTGAAGATGTACACGTAAAACCGCTACAATCCGTCTGAAACGTCGATATATGCAATAAAAACCGAACTTCTCCCCTTTTCAATATCTTACTCAGTATTTTAACGAGAAACAAATAGATAATTAAAATGAAGTATTTAAGGTTAATATCCAATCAATTATGTGTTTGCATCATTTTTATCGTATATATAATGAATTAATACCCATAGACTGAAAATTCACAAAAATGTGGAAAAATGGCAAAATATTGCCTAATTCGATGATATTTTGTTTAAATCACATAAAGGAAAAGGAGATGATAAACGTTAAAATATTGTTAAATTCGATGATTTTTCGTACGAAACAAAATGCAAGAAAACTTGCTTAAAATGCAATATTATGCGAAATTCTGAGATTTGAAGGCCAAATCACATATCGTGATACTACATGAAATAGTATCGAAATATTGGTAAAAATGAATATATTTACGTAATATCAAACTACATGAAATCCGTGAAAAAGTCACTATTTTACCATATATGAGGATTTTAACTTCAAATCACAGAGCGAGGATTCGTATTAATTAGATCCAAGAAAAGACATATGACAATGTTGTTTCCAATACAAATGATAAAAACCAATGTGTTTTCATAAGAATTATCTAAAATGTTCCTGATTTTCCGTTTATATTACCGATGTAAGATGTACACGTAAAACCGCTCTAATCCGTCTGAAACGTCGATATATGCAATAAAAACAGAACTTCTCCCCTTTTCAATATCCTACTCAGTATTTTAACGAGAAACAAATGGTTGGTTAAAAATGAAGAATTTAAGGTTAATTTTTAATCAATTATGTGTTTGCATCATTTTTATCGTATATTTAATGAATGTATAAAAATAAATTAAAAAATCACAAAAACGTGGAAAAACGGCAAAATATTGCCTAATTCCATGATATTATGTTTAAATCACATAAAGGAAAAGGAGATGATAAACGTCAAAATATTGCTAAATTTAATGATTTTTCGTACGAAACAAAATGCAAGAAAACTTGCTTAAAATGCAATATTATGCGAAATTCTGAGTTTTGAAGGCCAAATCACATATCGTGATACTACATGAAATAGTATCGAAATATTGGTAAAATTGAATATATATACGAAATATCAAACTGCATGAAAAACGTGAAAAAGTCACTATTTAACCATATTTGAGGATTTTAACTTCAAATCACAGAGCGAGGTTTCGAATTATTTAGATCCAAGAAAAGACATAGGACAATGTTGTTTCCAATACAAATGATAAAAATCAATGTGTTTTCATTAGAATTAATTAAAATGTTCCTGATTTTCCGTTTATATTACCGATGGAAGATGTACACGAAAAGCGCTCTATTCCGGCTGAAACGTCGATATATGCAATAAAAACAGAACTTCTCCCCTTTTCAATATCTTACTCAGTATTTTAACGAGAAACAATTAGTTGATTGAAAATAAAGTATTTAAGGTTATTATCTAATCAATTATGTGTTTGCATCATTTTTATCGTATATATAATGAATTAATATCCATAAACTGATAATTCACAAAAAAGTGAAAAACGGCAAAATATTGCCTAATTCGATGATATTTTGCTTAAATCACATAAAGGAAAAGGGGATGATGAACGTCAAAATATTGCTAAATTCGATGATTTTTCGTACGAAACAAAATGCAAGAAAACTTGCTTAAAATGCAATATTATGCGACATTCTGAGATTTGAATGCCAAATCACATATCGTGATACTATATGAAATAGTATAGAAATATTGGTAAAAATGAATATATTTACGTAATATCAAACGACATGATTAACATGAAAAAGTCACAATTTTACCATATTTGAGGATTTTAACTTCAAATCAAAGAGCGAGGTTTCGTATTATTTAGATCCAAGAAAAGACATATGACAATGTTGTTTCCAATACAAATGATAAAAACCAATGTGTTTTCATGAGAATTAAGAAAAATGTTCCTGATTTTCAGTTTATATTACCGATGGAAGATATACACGTAACACCGCTCTAATCCGGCTGATACGTCGATATATGCAATAAAAACCGAACTTCTCCCCTTTTCAATATCCTACTCAGTATTTTAACGAGAAACAAATGGTTGATTGAAAATGAAGTATTTAAAGTAAATTTCTAATCAATTATGTGTTTGCATCATTTTTATCATATATTTAATGAATTAATAACAATAAACTGAAAATTCACAAAAACGTGGAAAACGGCAAAATATTGCCTAACTCGATGATATTATGTTTAAATCACATAAAGGAAAAGGAGATGATAAACGTCAAAATATTGCTAAATTTGATGATTTTTCGTAAGAAACAAAATGCAAGAAAACTTGCTTAAAATGCAGTATTATGCGAAATTCTGAGAATTGAAGGCCAAATCACATATCGTGATACTACATGAAATAGTATCGAAATATTGGTAAAATTGAATATATTTACGAAATATCAAACTGCTTGAAAAACGTGAAAAAAGTCATTATATAACCATATTTGAGGATTTTAACTTCAAATCATAGAGCGAGGTTTCGTTGTAACACTGTAAAAGTGTTTGGGTTATTTTATTTAAAATATATATAGAGTACACGAGTCACAGACAAGGATCTGAGAGGCGCCAGTTGTCTGCCTGAGATCTCACACCTCTAACCGTTAATGACCCCAAGTGACCTGAGGTCAGATCATGATAATTTCACCTTGCTTCCGCTAAGCGTATAATTGGAGCCGGGTAGCCTTCAAACATGCCGACGTTTAAGGAGTGGCTTGGTAGTGCCGGAGGCTATCTACTTGTGGGCGTAGTTAGCTACTAGGTTCCCCAATAAATACTCGGAGAACTATCGAGCATGGAGCATTAACAGACAGAACGGCAGTCAGGATTGCAGAAGAGACGGCCTAGCAGGAAGGCTGTCGGCCGGCAGGGCGGGAGTCTCTGTCAACTACAGACCCCCCCCCCCCTCTATCCAGCTATAGGCAGAGACACTTGGTGAGTGAACAGTAAGGTGACTTGTCGTGTTTTACAAGTGTTGTGTGATGATCAGGGGCAGTCAAGTTGTAGGGTTCTCGAATTCTTGGATGATGACTCACTTTGCATATTAAACTGGAACATTTTAATTGAATTGCTAAATTATGATACTTCATGTGAAATATAATTATGAATTTATTATTTAAATTGTGTTTAACTTTGTTCCCTAGAGCTTTGAGTTGAGGTGAGAAAGCCTCTGTGGTTACTGGTTTCATGGTTTAGAATGAGTACATGATAAAGATGGGAACTACTAATAGGGAACTCATGATAACATCTTTTGAGAATTTTGTGATACAGGCAAGTTCCATTCCTTGTCTCGTATGTAATGATCATGAATGGATGGTGGCAGCATTTCGTCTTCTATTCTTCTACTATCTACTTTTCAACTTCTTCTATCTACTCTTCTACATCTACCTATCTACACCTCTCCCTCCACCCTTCTCTAAACTCTCACTTTCAACTAATGACCATCCTCGCTCCTCCCACCTCTCTCCCTCTCACCCCAAATCCTCACTAATTACTTCACTATTCATTTCTTTCCTTTCGTTTTCTCGTATACGTTTGTGGCAGTGATTATGTATTCTAGAGTTCTCTCTGGAGTTTCGGGTAACTGATCAAGTGACGGCGCCTTGTAGTCGTAGCACCTAGGTAGTCAAATACCTAGGTTACAAGGTGTTGAACGAGAGAGGTTGTCTTAGGAACTCTTGAGGTGCTCTAGAATAGTTAGCTAACTGGGGACGGGATAACGGACTAGAGAGAGCTGTTTCCCCCGGCTTCGTTAGTTAACTGGGGGGTGGAATAATGGACAAGATAGAGTTATTTCCCCCAACCCCCCCGTTACAATGTTGGCAGCGGTGTTGAACAATGTTGTAGGTAGTTGGTGTTCTTTTAACATTGTTCAGTCCCACGTGTCTTTTTGCCGCTCAGGCGCTATCAGGGAGATCTTGACAGGTGTTTTACTTTCGCGATTTTGCGAGTTTTCAGGTTAGGAGATAGTGATTCTCTAGTGTTGTGGTTTAGTGATTGTGAGTTTTGTGGTGTTCAGGGAATGTTCACCAGAACTTGTGTGTGTAGTGATTTATGTTAGTAATAAGATTTGGCGATTTTGGAACTTAGCGGTTGGTGGGTAGTGGAGCTCACCTGAGTGTGACAGGTGACCTCGCATGTCCCACGGGGACACCCAGCCACCGCTGGTCTCCAGGTCAGTGGGGAGTGGCAGGTGTAGTTTTTAAGTAGTGGTTCTGCTCAGATTATTGCGATCGACTGTTTTACTCCATTTGAACGCAATAACCCGAGGTGTACTGGTCTTGTACAGCATGCTAGGGGGAGCCTTAGTATGTCAGTAGACTTCACGTTGGGGACGCTCGACGTTAGATAGTCTGGTCACAGGGGTGGCAACAGTTTGGGGTTGTTGACCGGCGGAGATGCTAGGGAGACACTCTGGGTCACGTAGGTGGCTGTAGGTTAAGGGTGGGAGTAACGTTTAATTATGTACTTAAGATTAGGAACGGTACAGTTAAGTTAGGCTAGTGTTTTGTCTATTAGTGTTGATTTTTTTTTTGTATGACAAGTTAAAAGTAGTGATGACCTTATTCTCTCTTCTCTAACTTTACTCTGTTACTGTTTTATGTTCCACCAAGTCAATATCATTCAGAGTTAATTGGATTATTAAAATTTAAGTGTAGTTGTTGCCAGGAGGAGAGCTTATAATTGGACTGTGTGAACCCTATACAAACTACAGGGTCACACAACAAGATGGAACACGGGTATTGTTGCCTTTCTGTTCACCCACAGGTGGGAGCCAGAAGAGAGGAGAGACGCACATACAAAAGAGGGAGACGGCTGCTGTGTACCACACTCAGGGGCGTTTATCACCACCACCACGACCAGCCCACTACCTGGAGGTCATGGCTCCACCACCACCACCACCCCAGGGGACCCCAAGATGCAGCCCTCTCGGTCGGTCAACATTGGTCTACCCTGTGGACCCCAGGACGGACGGACCCCAGTGGACCCCAAGACGGACGGACCCCAGTGGACCCCAGGTCGTTCTGCAGACGAACCCAGACGACCCAGTAAAGATGGAAGAGGAACAACGACTCCAGTCTGTCCCACCAACATCGGTCTACCCAGGACGGACCCCAATGGACCCCAGGTCGCTTGTCAAAGACCCATGGGAGGAGGAAGAGAGAAGAAAGAAGAGAGAAGAAAGAAGAGAGAAGAAAGAAGAGAGAAGAAGGAAGAGAGAAGAAAGAAGAGAGAAGAAAGAAGATAAGACAAGCTGAGTGAGACACGATGCCTCGTGTCCCTTGCTGGTATCAGCATCATTGCATGGAGCGTAATTGCAAGACAGGATCGTTTGCCTTAACTGGCCGCCCCTCCTACAAGCATGTTGCTCTGTTGAGTGATTCTTCCTGTGTCATGCGGACTTGATGTGGCTGTCAGAAGTAGCTCTCTGAAGGAGGCGTGCTGGAGCAACAGGGAGGAAGAAGAGTAGGATGGGATTTCTACTGTTGGCAACTATATGAAGGTCTCGAAACTTGTAGTCCCTATAGCTGTGAAGAACCCCAATATACGTCTCTCATGGTGACTGACGTAGGGCCAATTACAGATCAGCTGGGACAACCGAATTCCACGGTCCTGTGCGCAGTTCAAGTAGTAACGGCTTTCGGGTTGACCAAGTGTTGTTGTGCGTTAACGACGGAGAAGCGACGGAGGCAGTTGTGTTGAAGAAATGTGGTACAGGATTATCTACAAGACCAAGCAGTGACGTCGCCCAGCCAGAGACAATGGACGTCTGTCTATATATTTCATTTTTTAGAGTAGGATGATGTATATTTGTTTAGCTAGGATGTATTCTTTTCGTTAATAAAGTTGTCGCACACAGCTAGCTTGCTTTAGCAGTGTTGCAAAAACTTTATTTTCGGGGAGAAGGGGAGATGTAACACTGTAAAAGTGTTTGGGTTAGTTTATTTAAAATATATATAGAGTACACGAGTCACAGACAAGGATCTGAGAGGCGCCAGTTGTCTGCCTGAGATCTCACACCTCTAACCGTTAATGACCCCAAGTGACCTGAGGTCAGATCATGATAATTTCACCTTGCTTCCGCTAAGCGTATAATTGGAGCCGGGTAGCCTTCAAACATGCCGACGTTTAAGGAGTGGCTTGGTAGTGCCGGAGGCTATCTACTTGTGGGCGTAGTTAGCTACTAGGTTCCCCAATAAATACTCGGAGAACTATCGAGCATGGAGGCATTAACAGACAGAACGGCAGTCAGGATTGCAGAAGAGACGGCCTAGCAGGAAGGCTGTCGGCCGGCAGGGCGGGAGTCTCTGTCAACTACAGACCCCCCCCCCCCCTCTATCCAGCTATAGGCAGAGACACTTGGTGAGTGAACAGTAAGGTGACTTGTCGTGTTTTACAAGTGTTGTGTGATGATCAGGGGCAGTCAAGTTGTAGGGTTCTCGAATTCTTGGATGATGACTCACTTTGCATATTAAACTGGAACATTTTAATTGAATTGCTAAATTATGATACTTCATGTGAAATATAATTATGAATTTATTATTTAAATTGTGTTTAACTTTGTTCCCTAGAGCTTTGAGTTGAGGTGAGAAAGCCTCTGTGGTTACTGGTTTCATGGTTTAGAATGAGTACATGATAAAGATGGGAACTACTAATAGGGAACTCATGATAACATCTTTTGAGAATTTTGTGATACAGGCAAGTTCCATTCCTTGTCTCGTATGTAATGATCATGAATGGATGGTGGCAGCATTTCGTCTTCTATTCTTCTACTATCTACTTTTCAACTTCTTCTATCTACTCTTCTACATCTACCTATCTACACCTCTCCCTCCACCCTTCTCTAAACTCTCACTTTCAACTAATGACCATCCTCGCTCCTCCCACCTCTCTCCCTCTCACCCCAAATCCTCACTAATTACTTCACTATTCATTTCTTTCCTTTCGTTTTCTCGTATACGTTTGTGGCAGTGATTATGTATTCTAGAGTTCTCTCTGGAGTTTCGGGTAACTGATCAAGTGACGGCGCCTTGTAGTCGTAGCACCTAGGTAGTCAAATACCTAGGTTACAAGGTGTTGAACGAGAGAGGTTGTCTTAGGAACTCTTGAGGTGCTCTAGAATAGTTAGCTAACTGGGGACGGGATAACGGACTAGAGAGAGCTGTTTCCCCCGGCTTCGTTAGTTAACTGGGGGGTGGAATAATGGACAAGATAGAGTTATTTCCCCCAACCCCCCCGTTACATCGTATTATTTAATGCAATATTATGCGAAATTCTGTGATTTGAATGCGAAATCACATATCGTGATACTACATGAAAAAGTATCGAAATTATGGTAAAAATGAAAATATTTACGTAATATCAAATAACATGAAAAACGTAAAAAAAGTCACTATTAAACAAAATTTAAGGATTTTAACTTCGAATCATAAAGCGAGGTTTCGTATTATTCAGATCCAAGAAAAGACATATGACAATGTTGTTTCCAATACAAATGATAAATATCAATGTGTTTTCATTAGAATTAACTAAAATGTACCTGATTTTCCGTTTATATTACCGATGGAAAGTGTACACGTAAAACCGCACAATTCCGGCTGAAACGTCGATATATGCAATAAAGCCCGATTTTCTCCCCCTTTTCAATATCTTACTCAGTATTTCAACGAGAAACAAATAGATGATTGAAGATGAAGTATTTAAGTTTATTATTTAATCAATTACGTGTTTGCATAATTTTTATCGTATATTTATTGAATTAATACTAATAAACTGAAAATTCACAAAAACTTGGAAAAACGGCAAAATATTGCCTAATTCGATGATATTTTGTTTAAATCACATAAAGAAAAAGGGGGATGACAAACGTCAAAATATTGCTAAATTCGATGATGTTTAGTACGAAACAAAATACAAGAAAACTTGTTTAAATGCAATATTCTGCGAAAATTTGAGATATGAGGGCCAAATCACATATCCTGACACTACATGAAATAGTATCGAAATATTGGTAAAAATGAATATATTTACGTAATATCAAACTAACATGAAAAACGTGAAAAAAGTCACTTTTTAACCATATTTGAGGATTTTAACTTCAAACCATAGAGCGAGGTTTCGTATTATTTAGATCGAAGAAAAGACATATGACAATGTTGTTTCCAATACAAATGACAAAAATCAATGTGTTTTCATTAGAATTAACTAAAATGTTCCTGATTTTTCGTTTATATTACCGATGGAAGATGTACACGTAAAACCGCTCTGTTCCGGCTAAAACGTCGATATATGGAATAAAAACCGAGCTTCTCCCCTTTTCTATATCTTACTCAGTATTTCAACGAGAAACAAATAGATGATTGAAAATGAAGTATTTAAGGTTATTATCTAATCAATTATGTGTTTGTATCATTTTTATCGTATATTTAATGAATTAATACCAATAAACTGGAAATTCACAAAAACGTGGAAAAACAGCAAAATATTGCCTAATTCGATGATATTTTGTTTATATCACATAAAGGAAAAGGGGGATGATAAACGTCAAAATATTACTAAATTCGATGATTTATAGTACGAAACAAAAGGAAGAAAACTTGCTTAAAATGAAATATTATGCGAAATTCTGAGATTTGAAGGCGAAATCACATATCGTGCTACTACGTGAAAAAAGTATTGAAATTATGGTAAAAATGAAAAAATTTACGTAATATCAAACAACATGAAAAACGTAAAAAAAGTCACTATTAAACCAAATTTAAGGATTTTAACTTCGAATCTTAAATCGAGGTTTCGTATTATTTAGATCCAATAAAAGACATATGACAATGTTGTTTCCAATACAAATGATAAAAATTAATGTGTTTTCATTAGAATGAACTAAAATGTTCCTGATTTTCCGTTTATATTACCAATGGAAAATGTACACGTAAAACCGCACAATTCCGGCTGAAACGTCGATATATCCAATAAAAACCGAACTTCTCCCCTTTTCAATATCTTACTCAGTATTTTAACGAGAAACAAATAGTTGATTTAAAATGAGGTATTTAAGATTAATTTCTAATCAATTACGTGTTATTTCAAACTGCTTATATGTGGAGAGAGCCAGAATTTGGCTCCAAAATATGGCTCAAGGGTCAAATTTGGGATGTTTGGGATATTTGAAAACTGCAAGGGGGGGTTTGGCAAAATGTGACATTTCGCCGCTCACAGTAATTTGCATTATTTCAGTATAAAAATTCAAAATTTCAAACTGCTAATACGTGCAGAGAGCCACAATTTTGCTCCAAAATATGGCTCAAGCGTCGAATTTGGGATGTTTCCGATATTCTGAAAACTGCATGGCGGGGTTTGGGCAAAATGTGACATATCGCTGCTCAAAGTAATTGGCATATTTTCGGTATAAAAAGTCGTAATTTTAACCTGCGAATACGTGAAGAAAGCCAGAACTTGCCTCTAAAATAAGGCTCCAGGGTCGAATTTAGGAAGTTAGGGATATTTTGAAAACTGGAGGGAGGGTTTGGGCAAAATGTGATCCATCGCCGCTTTCAGTAATTGACATATTTTCGGTTTAAAAAGTCGTAATTTCGAACTGCGAATACGTCCAGAGAGCAAGAATTTGGCTCCAAAATATGGCTCAAGCGTCGAATTTGGGATGTTTTGGATATTTTGAATACTGCAGGGAGGGTTTGGGCAGAAGGTGACCCATCGTTGGTTTCAGTAATTGGCATATTTTCGGTATAAAAAGTCGTAATTTTAACCTGCGAATACGTGAAGAAAGCCAGAACTTGGCTCTAAAAAAAGGATCCAGGGTTGAATTTGGGATGTTTGGGATATTTTGAAAACTGCAGGGAGGGTTTGGGCAAAATGTGAGCTATCGCCGCTCTCAGTAATTGGAATTGTTTCGGTATAAAATGACGTAATTTCAAACTACGAATACGTGCAGAGAGCACAAATTTGACTCCAAAATACGGCTCTAGAGTCGAATTTAGGGTGTTTGGGATATTTGGAGAACTGCAGGGGGGGGGGGGATGGGCAAAATGTGACCCATCGCTGTTTTCAGTAATTGACATATTTTCGGTATAAAATGTTGTAATTTCAACCTGCGAATATGTGCAGAGAGCCAGAATTTGGCTCCAAATTATGGCTCAAGGGTCGAATTTGGTATGCTTGGGATATTATAAAACTGAATAGTGGATTGGAGCAAAATGTGATCTATCGCCGCTTTCAGTAATTGGCATATTTTCTGTATAAAAAGTGTTTTTTTCAAACTGCGAATACGTGCAGAAAGCCAGAATTTGGCTCCAAAATATGGCTCAAGGGTCGAATTTGGGATGTTTGGGATATTTTGCAAACTGCAGGGGGGGTTTGGGCAAAATGTGACCCATCGCTGATTTCAGTAATTGGCATATTTTCAGTATAAAAATTCGTAATTTCAAACTGCGAATACCTGCAGAGAGCCTTAATTTGGTTTCAAAATATGGCTCAAGCGTCGAATTTGACATGTTTGGGATATTTTGAAAACTGCACGGAGGGTTTGGGCAGAACTGCGAATAGGTGCAGAGAGCCAGAATTTGGCTCCAAAATATGGCTCAAGGGTCGAATTTGGGATGTTTGGGATATTTTGCAAACTGCAGGGGGGTTTGGGCAAAATGTGACCCATCGCTATTTTCAGTAATTGGCATATTTTTAAGCGTCAAATTTGTGATGTTTGGGATAAAAATCGAAATTTCAAACTGCGAATACGTGCAGAGAGCCAGAATTTGGCTCCAAAATAATTCTCAAGGGTGGAGTTTGGGATGTTTGGGATATTTTGAAAACTGCAGGGAGGGTTTGGGTAAACAGTGATCCATCGCGGCTCTCAGTAATTGGTATATTTTCGGTATAAAAATCGTAATTTCAAACTGCGAATACGTGCAAAGAGCCAGAATTTGGCTCCAAAATATGGTTCAAGCGTCTAATTCGGGATGTTTGGGACTTTTTGAAAACTGCAGGGAGCGTTTTGGCAGAATGTGATCCATTGCCGCTCTCAGTAATTGTCATATTTTCGGTATAAAAATTCGTAATTTCAAACTGAGAATACGGGCAGAGTTCCAGAATTTGGCTCCAAAATATAGCTCAAGGGTCGAATTTGGGATGTTTTGGATATTTTGAAAACTGCAAGGAGGGATTAGGCCAAATGTGATCCATCGCCGCTCTAAGTAATTGGCATATTTTCGGTATAAAAAATCCTAATGTAAAACTGCGAATACGTGCAAAAATGCCAGAATTTGGCTCCAAAATTTGGCTCAAGGGTGGAATTTGGGATAATTGGGATATTTTGAAAACTGTAGGGGGTTTTGGCCAAAATGTGACATTTCGCCGCTCACAGTAATTGGCATTATTTCTGAATAAAAAGTCAAAATTTCAAACTGCTAATACATGCAGAGCCACAATTTCGCTCCAAAATATGGCTCAAGTGTCGAATTTGGGATGTTTCCGATATTTTGAAAACTGCATGGCGGGGTTTGGGTAAAATGTGACCCATTGCCAAAGTATTTGGCATATTTTCGGTATAAAAAGTTGTAATTTCAACCTGCGAATACGAGAAGAAAGCCAGAACTTGCCTCTAAAATAAGGCTCCAGGGTCGAATTTAGGAAGTTAGGGATATTTTGAAAACTGGAGGGAGGGTTTGAGCAAAATGTGATCCATCGCCGCTCTCCGTAATTGGCATATTTTCGGTATAAAAATTCGTAATTTCAAACTACGAATACGTGCAGCGAGGCCGAATTTGGCTTCAAATTGTGGTTCAAGCGTCGAACTTGGAATGTTTGGGATATTTTGAAAAGTGCAAAGTGGGTTTGGGCAAAATGTGACCCATCGCTGCTCTCAATAATTGACATATTTTCGGTATAAAAATTCGTAATTTCTACCTGCGAACATGTGCAGAGAGCCAAAAATTGGCTTAAAAATATGGCTCAAGAGTCGAATTTGGGATGTTTAGGATATTTTGAAAACTGCAGTGGGTTTTGGGCAAAATGTGACCCATCGCTGCTTTCAGAAATTGGCATATTTTCAGTATAAAAAGTCGTAATTTCAAACTGCAAATACGTGCTGAGAGTTAGAATTTGGCTCCAAAATAAGGCTCAAGGGTCGAATTTTAGATGTTTGGGATATATTGAAAACTGCAGGTAGGGTTTGGGCAAAATGTGATTCATTGCCCCTTTCAGTAATTGGCATATTTTCTGTATAAAAGTCGTAATTTCAAACTGCGAATACGTGCAGGGAGCCAGAATTTGGCTCCAAAGTATGGCTCAAGAGTCGAATTTGGGATGTTTAGGATATTTTGAAAACTGCAAAGGGTTTTGGGCAAAATGTGACCCATCGCTGCTTTCAGTAATTGGCATATTTTCGGTTTAAAAAGTCGTAATTGCCAAACTGCGAATACGTGCAGAGAGCAAGAATTTGGCTCCAAAATATGGCTCAAGCGTCGAATTTGGGATGTTTGGGATATTTTGAAAACTGCAGGGAGGGTTTGGGCAGAAGGTGACCCATCGTTGCTTTCAGTAATTGGCATATTTTCGGTATAATAAGTCGTAATTTCAAACTACGAATACGTGCAGAGACCCAGAATTTGGCTACAAAATATGGCTCAGGCGTTGAATTTGGGATGTTTTGGATATTTTGAAAACTGCAGGGAGGGTTTGGGCAGAAGGTGACCCATCGCTGCTTTCAGTAATTGGCATATTTTCGGTATAATAAGTCGTAATTTCAAACTACGAATACGTGCAGTGAGCCAGAATTTGGCTCCAAAATATGGCTCAAGCGTCGAATTTGAGATGTTTGGGATATTTTGAAAACTGCACGGAGGGTTTGGGCAGAACTGCGAATAGGTGCAGAGAGCCAGAATTTGGCTCCAAAATATGGCTCAAGGGTCGAATTTGGGATGCTTGGGATATTTTGAAAAGTGAATGGTGGGTTTGGGCAAAATGTGATCCATCGTTGCTCTCCGTAATTGGCATATTTTCGGTATAAAAATTCGTAATTTCAAGCTGCGAATATGTGCATAGAGCCACAATTTGGCTCCAAAATTTGGCTCAAGGGTCGAATTTGGGATGTTTGAGATGTTTTTTAAACTGCAGGGGGGTTTGGGCAAAATGTGACCTAATCGCTGCTCTAAGCGATTGGCATATTTTCGGTATAAAATTAAATAATTTAAAAACTGCGAACACGTGCAGAGAGCCCGAATTTGGCTCCAAAATATGGCTCAAGCTTCGAATTTGGGATGTTTGGGACATTTTGAAAACTACAGAGAGGGTTTCGCCAAAATGTGATCCATCGCCACTTTCAGTAATTGGCATGTTTCGGTATAAAATGTCGTAATTTCAAACTGCGAATACGTGCAGAGAGCAAGAATTTAGCTCCAAAATATGGCTCAAGCGTCGAATTTGGGATGTTTGGGATATTTTGAAAACTGCAGGGAGGGTTTGGGCAGAAGGTGACCCATCGTTGCTTTCAGTAATTGGCATATTTTCGGTATAATAAGTCGTAATTTCAAACTACGAATACGTGCAGAGACCCAGAATTTGGCTACAAAATATGGCTCAGGCGTTGAATTTGGGATGTTTTGGATATTTTGAAAACTGCAGGGAGGGTTGGGCAGAAGGTGACCCATCGCTGCTTTCAGTAATTGGCATATTTTCGGTATAATAAGTCGTAATTTCAAACTACGAATACGTGCAGTGAGCCAGAATTTGGCTCCAAAATATGGCTCAAGCGTCGAATTTGAGATGTTTGGGATATTTTGAAAACTGCACGGAGGGTTTGGGCAGAACTGCGAATAGGTGCAGAGAGCCAGAATTTGGCTCCAAAATATGGCTCAAGGGTCGAATTTGGGATGCTTGGGATATTTTGAAAAGTGAATGGTGGGTTTGGGCAAAATGTGATCCATCGTTGCTCTCCGTAATTGGCATATTTTCGGTATAAAAATTCGTAATTTCAAGCTGCGAATATGTGCATAGAGCCACAATTTGGCTCCAAAATTTGGCTCAAGGGTCGAATTTGGGATGTTTGAGATGTTTTTAAAACTGCAGGGGGGTTTGGGCAAAATGTGACCTATCGCTGCTCTAAGCGATTGGCATATTTTCGGTATAAAATTAAATAATTTAAAACTGCGAACACGTGCAGAGAGCCCGAATTTGGCTCCAAAATATGGCTCAAGCTTCGAATTTGGGATGTTTGGGACATTTTGAAAACTACAGAGAGGGTTTCGCCAAAATGTGATCCATCGCCACTTTCAGTAATTGGCATGTTTCGGTATAAAATGTCGTAATTTCAAACTGCGAATACGTGCAGAGAACCAGAATTTAGCTCCAAAATATGGCTCAAGGGTCGAATTTGGGATGTTTGGGCAAATTGTGACCCTTCGCTGCTTTCAGTAATTTGGCATATTTTCGGTATAAAAATATCACTCTCTTGAGAATATCTCAAAAATATCTCTTGAGAATTCACAAAAACGTGGAAAAACGGCAAAATATTGCCTAATTCGATGATATTTTGTTTATATCACATAAAGGAAAAGGGGGTGATAAACGTCAAAATATTGCTAAATTCGATGATTTATAGTACGAAACAAAATGCAAGAAAACTTGCTTAAAATGCAATATTATGCGAAATTCTGAGATTTGAAGGCGAAATCACATATCGTGATACTACATGAAAAAGTATTGAAATATTGGTAAAAACGAATATATTTATGTAATATCAAACTACATGAAAAACGTGAAAAAAGTCACTATTAAACCAAATTTAAGGATTTTAACTTCGAATCATAAAGCGAGGTTTCGTATTATTTAGATCCAAGAAAAGACATATGACAATGTTGTTTTCAATACAAATGATAAAAATCAATGTGTTTTCATTAGAATGAACTAAAATGTTCCTGATTTTCCGTTTATATTACCGATGGAAGATGTACACGTAAAACCGCACAATTCCGGATTAAACGTCGATATATGTAATAAAAACCGAATTTGTCCCCTTTTCAATATCTCACTCAGTATTTCAACGAGAAACAAATAAATGATTGAAGATGAAGTATTTAAGATTAATTTCTAATCAATTACGTGTTTGCATCATTTATATCGAAACAAATGCAAGAAAACTTGCTTAAAATGCAATATTATGCGAAATTCTGAGATTTAAAGGCGAAATCACATATCGCAATACTACATGAAAAAGTATTGAAATATTGGTAAAAACGAATATATTTATGTAATATCAAACTACATGAAAAACGTGAAAAAAGGCACTATTAAACCAAATTTGTGGATTTTAACTTCGAATCGTAAAGCGAGCTTTCGTATTATTTAGATCCAAGAAAGACATATGACAATGTTGTTTCCAATACAAATGATAAAAATGAAAGTGTTTTCATTAGAATTAACTAAAATGTTCCTGATTTTCCGTTTATATTACCGATGGAAGATGTACACGTAAAACCGCTCTATTCCGGCTGAAACGTCGATATATGCAATAAAACCGAACTTCTCCCCTTTTCAATATCTTACTCAGTATTTCAACGAGAAACAAATAGATGATTGAAAATGAAGTATTTAAGGATTATTATCACAATTATTATCACAATTATTATCACAAACACAATTATGTGTTTGTATCATTTCTATCGTATATTTAATGAATTAACAACAATAAACTGGAAACTCACAAAAACGCGGAAAAACAGCAAAATATTTCCTAATTCGATGATATTTTGTTTATATCACATAAAGGAAAAGGGGGATGATAAACGTCAAAATATTACTAAATTCGATGATTTATAGTACGAAACAAAATGCAAGAAAACTTGCTTTAAATGCAATATTATGCGAAATTCTGAGATTTGAAGGGGAAATCACATATCGTGATTCTACATGAAAAAGTATCGAAATTATGGTAATAATGAATATATTTACATAATATCAAACTACATGAAAAACGTGAAAAAAGTCACTATTAAACCAAATTTAAGGATTTTAACTTCGAATCATAAAGCGAGGTTTCGTATTGTTTAGATCCAAGAAAGGACATATGACAATGTTGTTTCCAATACAAATGATAAAAATCAATGTGTTTTCATTAGAATTACCTAAAATGTTCCTGATTTTCCGTTTATATTACCAACGGAAGATGTACACGTAAAACCGTTCAATTCCAGCTGAAACCTCGATATATGCAATAAAAACCGAACTTCTCCCCTTTTCAATATCTTACTCAGTATTTTAACGAGAAACAAATAGTTGATTGAAAATGACGTATTTAAGATTAATTTCTAATCAATTACGTGTTTGCATTATTTTTATCGTATATTTAATGTATTAATAACAATAAACTGAAAATTCACAAAAAACGTTGAAAAACTGCAAAATATTGCCTAATTCGATGGTATTTTGTTAAAATCACACAAATGAAAAGGGGATGATAAACGTTAATATTGCTAAATTCGATGATGTTTAGAACGAAACAAAACGCAAGAAGACTTGCTTAAAATGCAATATTATGCGAAAATCTGATATATGAAGGCCAAATCACATATCGTGATACTACATGAAATAGTATCGAAATATTGGTAAAAAAGAATATATTTACGTAATATCAAACTACATGAAAAACGTGAAAAAAGTCACTTTTATTCCAAATTTGTGGATTTTAACTTCGATTCATAAAGCCAGATTTCGTATTATTTAGATCGAAGAAAAGACATATGACAATGTTGTTTCCAATACAAATGATAAAAATCAATGTGTTTTCATTAGAATTACCTAAAATGTTCCTGATTTTTCGTTTATATTACCGATGGAAGATGTACACGTAAAACCGCTCTATTTCGGCTGAAACGTTGATATATGCAATAAAAACCGAACTTCTCCCCTTTTCAACATCTTACTCAGTATTTCAACGAGAAACAATTAGATGATTGAAAATGAAGTATTTAAGGTTATTATCTAATCATTTATGTGTTTGTATAATTTTCATCGTATATTTAATGAACTAATACCAATAAACTGGAAATTCACAAAAACGTTGAAAAACAGCAAAATATTGCATAATTCGATGATATTTTGTTTATATCACATAAAGTAAAAGGGGGATGATAAACGTCAAAATATTACTAAATTCGATGATTTATAGTACGAAACAAAATGCAAGAAAAACTTGCTTAAAAATGCAGTATTATGCGAAATTTTGAGATTTGAAGGCGAAATCAAATATTGTGATACGACATGAAAAAGTATCGAAATATTGGTAAAAATGAATATATTTACGTAATATCAAACTACATGAAAAACGTGAAAAAAGTCACTATTAAACCAAATTTAAGGATTTTAACTTCGAATCATAAAGCGAGGTTTCGTATTATTTAGATCCAAGAAAGGACATATGACAATTTTGTTTCCAATACAAATGATAAAAATCAATGTGTTTTCATTAGAATTACCTAAAATGTTCCTGATTTTCCGTTTATATTACTGACGGAAGATGTACACGTAAAACCGTTCAATTCCAGCTGAAACCTCGATATATGCAATAAAAACCGAACTTCTCCCCTTTTCAATATCTACTCAGTATTTTAACGAGAAACAAATAGTTGATTGAAAATGACGTATTTAAGATTAATTTCTAATCAATTACGTGTTTGCATCATTTTAATCGTATATTTAATGTATTAATAACAATAAACTGAAAATTCACAAAAAACGTTGAGAAACTGCAAAATATTGCCTAAGTCGATGGTATTTTGTTTAAATCACATATAGGAAAAGGGGATGATAAACGTTAATATTGCTAAATTCGATGATGTTTAGAACGAAACAAAACGCAAGAAAACTTGCTTAAAATGCAATATTATGCGAAAATCTGATATATGAAGGCCAAATCACATATCGTGATACTACATGAAATAGTATCGCAATATTGGTAAAAAAGAATATATTTACGTAATATCAAACTACATGAAAAACGTGAAAAAAGTCACTATTATTCCAAATTTGTGGATTTTAACTTCGATTCATAAAGCGAGATTTCGTATTATTTAGATCGAAGAAAAGACATATGACAATGTTGTTTCCAATACAAATGATAAAAATCAATGTGTTTTCATTAGAATTACCTAAAATGTTCCTGATTTTTCGTTTATATTACCGATGGAAGATGTACACGTAAAACCGCTCTATTTCGGCTGAAACGTTGATATATGCAATAAAAACCGAACTTCTCCCCTTTTCAACATCTTACTCAGTATTTCAATGAGAAACAATTTGATGATTGAAAATGAAGTATTTAAGGTTATTATCTAATCAATTATGTGTTTGGATCATTTTCATCGTATATTTAATGAACTAATACCAATAAACTGGAAATTCACAAAAACGTTGAAAAACAGCAAAATATTGCATAATTCGATGATATTTTGTTTATATCACATAAAGGAAAAGGGGGATGATAAACGTCAAAATATTACTAAATTCGATGATTTATAGTACGAAACAAAAGGCAAGAAAACTTGCTTAAAAATGCAGTATTATGCGAAATTTTGAGATTTGAAGGCGAAATCAAATATCGTGATACTACATGAAAAAGTATCGAAATATTGGTAAAAATGAATATATTTACGTAATATCAAACTACATGAAAAACGTGAAAAGTCACTATTAAACAAAATTTAAGGATTTTAACTTCGATTCATAAAGCGAGGTTTCGTATTATTTTGATCCAAGAAAAGACATATGACAATGTTGTTTCCAATACAAATGATAAAAATCAATGTGTTTTCATTAGAATGAACTAAAATGTTCCTGATTTTCCGTTTATATTACCAATGGAAGATGTAAGCATCTTCGTAAAAAAATTTATCTTCTATCGGTACAATCACGATATGTGATTTCGCCTTCAAATCTCAGAATTTCGCATAATATTGCATTTAAGCAAGTTTTCTTGCTTAAATCTTCTTCAAAAATTCGTAATTTCAGACTGCGAATACGTGCAGAGAGCCAACATTTTGCTCCAAAATATGGCTCAAGGGTCGAATTTGGGATGTTTTGGATATTTGAAAACTGCAAGGAGGGTTTAGGCCAAATGTGACCCATCGCCGCTCTAATTGGCATATTTTCGGTATAAAAATTCCTAATGTAAAACTCAAAATACATGCAGAGAGCCAGAATTTGGCTCCAAAATCTGGCTCAAGGGTGGAATTTGGGATAGTTGGGATATCTTGAAAACTGCAGGGGGTTTTGGGCAAAATGTGACCTTTCGCCGCTCACAGTAATTGGCATTATTTCGGAATAAAAAGCCGAAATTTCAAACTACTAATACGTGCAGAGAGCCACAATTTCTCTGTTCATGAAAATGTTCCTGATTTTCCGATTATATTACCGATGGAAGATGTACACGTAAAACCGCTCTAATCCGGCTGATACGTCGATATATGCAATAAAACCCGAACTTCTCCCCTTTTCAATATCCTATTCAGTATTTTACCGAGAAACAAATGGTTGATTGAAAATGAAGTATTTAAGGTTAATTTCTAATCAATTATGTCTTTGCATCAATTTTATCGTATATTTAATGAATTAATACCCATAGACTGAAAATTCACAAAAACGTGGAAAAACGGCAAAATATTGCCTAATTCGATGATATTATGTTTAAATCATATAAAGGAAATGGGATGATAAACGTCAAAATATTGCTAAATTTGATGATTTTTCATACGAAACAAAATGCAAGAAAACGTGCTTAAAATCCAATATTATGTGAAATTCTGAGATTTGAAGGCCAAATCACATATCGTGATACAAATGATAAAAAAACAATGTGTTTTCATTAAAATTAACAGTAATTGTCATATTTTCAGTATAAAAAGTCGTAATTTCAAACTGCAATACGTGCAGAGAGCCAGAATTTGGCTCCAAAATAAGGCTCCTGGGTCGAATTTGGGGATGTTTGGGATATTTTGAAAACTGCATGGGGTTTTGGGCAAAATGTGACATTTCGCCGCTCACAGTAATTTGCATTATTTCGGTATAAAAAGTCAAAATTTCAAACTGCTAATACGTGCAGAGAGCCACAAGTTTGCTCCAAAATATATCTCAAGTGTCGAATTTGGGATGTTTCCGATATTTTGAAAACTGCATGTCGGGGTTTGGGCAAAACGTGACATATCGCTGCTCAAGGTAATTGGCATATTTTCGATATAAAAATTCGTATTTTTAACCTGCGAATACGTGAAGAAAGCTGAACTTGGCTCTAAAATAAGGCTCCAGGGTTGAATTTGGGATGTTTGGGATATTTAGAAAACTGGAGGGAGGGTTTGGGCAAAATGTGATCCATCGCCGCTCTCCGTAATTGGCATATTTTCGGTATAAAAATTCGTAATTTCAAGCTGCGAATATGTGCAGAGAGCCAAAATTTGGCTCCAAAATATGGCTGAAGGGTAGAATTTGGGATGTTTGAGATAATTTAAAACTGCAGGGGGGTTTGGGTAAAATGTGATCTATCGCCGCTCTAAGTCTCTTGCATCACTCTCTTAAGCCTCTGAATCCCTCTCTTTATCCTCGCATCACTCACTCGAGCCTCATGCATCACTCTCTTGATCTCTGCATCACTCTCTTGAGCCTCTGCATCACTCTCGTAAGCCTCTGCATCACTCTCTTGAGCCTCTGCATAACTCTCTTGAGTCTCTGCATCACTTTCCTGAGCCTCTGCATCACTCTCTCGAGCCTCTGCATCACTCTCAGGAGCCTCTGCATCACTCTCTTAAGCCTCTGCATCCCTCTCTTGAGGCTCTGAATACCTCTCCTCTGCATCAATTTCTTTAGCCTCTGCATCCCCTTTCTTGAGCCTCTGCATCCCTCTCTTGAACTCGAGGATGAAGAGAGGGATGCAGAGGCTCAAGAGAGTGATGCAGAGGCTCAAGAGAGAGATGCAGGGGCTCAGGAGAGTGATGCAGAGGCTCTAGATAGTGATGCAGCGGATCAATAGAGGGATTCAGAGGCTTAAGAGAGTGATGCAGAGGCTGAAGAGAGTGTTGCAGAGGTTCAAGATAGGGATGCAGAGGCTCAAGAGAGTGATGCAGAGACTCAAGAGAGTTATGCAGAGGCTTAGGAGAGTGATGCAGAGGCTTATGAGAGTGATGCAGAGGCTCAAGAGATGGATACCGAAAATATGCCAATTACTTTGGCAATTGGTCACATTTTGCCCAAACCCCGCCATGCAGTTTTCAAAATATCGGAAACATCCCAAATTCGACGCTTGAACCATATTTTGGAGCAAAATTGTGGCTCTCTGCATGTATTCGCAGTTTGAAATTACGAATTTTTATACCGAAATAATGCCAATTACTGTGAGCGGCGAAATGTCACATTTTGCTCAAAACCCCCTGCAGCTTTCAAAATATCCCAATTATCCCAAATTCCACCCTTGAGCCAAATTTTGGAGCCAAATTCTGGCTCTCTGCACATATTCGCAGTTTAAAATTACGACATTTTATACCGAAAATATGTCAATTACTGAGAGCGGCGATAGATCACATTTTGCCCAAATCCCCCCTGCAGTTTTCAAAATATATCAAACATCCCAAATTCGCCGCTTGAGCCATATTTTGGAGGCAAATTCTCGCTCTCTGCACGTACTCGCCGTTTGAAATTTTTACTTTTTATACCGAAATAATGCCAATTACTGTGAGCGGCGAAGGGTCATATTTTGCCCAAAACCCCCTTTAGTTTTCAAAATATCCCAAACATTTCAAATTCCACCCTTGAGCCATATTTTGGAGGCAAATTCTGGCTCTCAGCACGTATTCGCAGTTTAAATTAGGACATTTTATACCGAAAATATTCCAATTACTGAGAGCGGCGATGGATCACATTTGCCCACGACCTCCCTACAGTATTACAAAATATCTAAAACATCCCAAATTCGACGCTTGAGATATATTTTGGAGCCAAATTGTGGCTCTCTGCACGTATTAGCAGTTTGAAATTTCGACTTTTTATTCCGAAATAATGCCAATTACTGTGAGCGGCGAAAGGTCACATTTTGCCCAAAACCCCTTGCAGTTTTCAAAATATCCCAATTATCCCAAATTCCACCCTTGAGCCATATTTTGGAGCCAAATTCTGGCTCTCTGCATGTATTCTCAGGGTGCGATGGGTCACATTTGGCCTAAACCCTCCTTGCAGTTTTCAAAATGTCCAAAACATCCCAATTTCGTCCCTTGAGCCATATTTTGGAGCCAAATTGTGGCTCTATGCACGTGTTCGCAGTCTGAAATTACGAATTTTTATACCGAAAATATGCCAATTACTGAGAGCGGCGATGGATCACATTTTACCCAAATCCTCCCTGCAGTTTTCAAAATATCCCAAACATCCCAAATTCGACCCTTGAGAATTATTTTGGAGCCAAATTCTGGCTCTCTGCACGTATTCGCAGTTTGAAATTTCGAATTTTTATCCCAAACATCCCAAATTTGACGCTTGAAAATATGCCAATTACTGAAAGAAGCGATGGGTCACATTTTGCCCAAACCCCCCTGCAGTTTGCAAAATATCCCAAACATCGCAAATTCGACCCTTAAGCAATATTTAGGAGCCAAATTCTGGCTTTCTGCGCGAATTAGCAGTATGAAATTACGATTTTTATGCCGAAAACATGACAAATACTGAAAGCAGCATTGGATCACATTTTGCCCAAACCCTCCCTGCAGTTTTCAAAATATCCCAAACATCCCAAATTCGAACCTTGAGCCATATTTTGGAGCGACATTGTGGCTCTCTGCACATATTAGCAGTTTGAAAGTACGACTTTTTATACCGAAAATGTGCCAATTACTGAGAGCAGAGATGGATCACATTTTGCCCAAACCCTCCCTACAGTTTTCAAAATATTTCAAACATCCCAAATTCAACCCTTCAGCTGTATTTTGGAGCTAAATACTGGCTCTCTGCACGTATTCGCAGTTTAAAATTACGAGATTTTATACCGAAAATATTCCAATTTCTGAGAGCGGCGATGGATCACATTTTGCCCAAACCCTCCCTGCAGTTTTAAAAATATCCCAACATCCCAAATTCGACCCTTGAGCCATTATTTGGAACTAAATTTTAGCTTTCTGCATGTATTCGCTTTTTGAAATTACGACATTGAATACCGAAAATATGCCAATTACTAAAAGCAACGGTGGATCACATTTTGCCCAAACCCTTCCTGCAGTTTTTAAAATGTCCCAAACATCCCAAATTCGACCTTTGAGCCTTATTTTGGAGCCAAATTCTGTCTCTCTGAACGTATTCGCAGTTTGAAATTACGAATTTTTATACTGAAAATATGCCAATTACTGAATTCGCAGTTCTGCCCAAACCCTCCGTGCAGTTTTCAAAATATCCCAAGCATCTCAAATTCGACGCTTGAGCCATATTTTGAAACCAAATTAAGACTCTCTGCAAGTATTCGCAGTTTGAAATTACGACTTTTTATAATGAAAAAATGCCAATTACTGTAAGCAGCGATGGGTCACATTTTGCCTAACCCCCCCCCCCTGCAGTTTGCAAAATATCCCAAACATCCCAAATTCGACCTTTGAGACATATTTTGGAGCCAAATTCTGGCTCTGCACGTATTCGCAGTTTGAAATTACGACTTTTATACTGAAAATATGCCAATTACTGAAAGGGGCGATGGATCACATTATGACCAAACCCTCCCTGCAATTTTTTTAAATACCCCAAACATCCCAAATTCGACCCTTGAACCATATTTTCTAACCAAAATCTGGCTATCTGCATGTATTCGCAGTTTGAAAAACCACTTTTTATACAGAAAATATGCCAATTACTGAAAGCAGCGATAGATCACATTTTGCTCCAATCCACTATTCAGTTTTAAAATATCCCAAGCATACCAAATTCGACCCTTGAGCCATAATTTGGAGCCAAATTCTGGCTCTCTGCACATATTCGCAGGTTGAAATTACAACATTTTATACCGAAAATATGTCAATTACTGAAAGCAGCGATAGGTCACATTTTGCCCCCCCCCTCTCCCTGCAGTTCTCAAAATATCCCAAACACCCTAAATTCGACGCTAGAGCCATATTTTGGAGTCAAATTTGGGCTCTCTGCACGTATTCGTAGTTTGAAATTACGACTTATTATACAGAAAATATGCCAATTACTGAAAGCGGCGATGGGTCACCTTCTGCCCAAACCCTCCTTGCAGTATTCAAAATATCCAAAACATCCCAAATTCAACGCTTGAGCTATATTTTGGAGCCAAATTCTGGCTCCCTGCACGTATTCGCAGTTTAAAATTACGAATTTTATACTGAAAATATGTCAATTACTGAAAGCAGCGAAGGGTCACATTTTGCCCAAAACCCTCCGCAGTTTTCAAAATATCCTAAACATCCCAAATTCGACTCTTGAGCCATATTTTTAAGCCAAATTTTGGCTCTCTGCACATGTTCGCAGGTTGATATTACGAATTTTTATACCGAAAATATGCCAATTACGGAGAGCAGCGATGGGTCACATTTTGCCCAAACCCACTTTGCACTTTTCAAAATATCCCAAACATTCCAAGTTCGACGCTTGAACCATATTTTGAAGACAAATTCGGCCTCGTTGCACGTATTCGCAGTTTGAAATTACGTCATTTTACACCGAAAATATGCCAATTACTTAGAGCGGCGATAGGTCACATTTTGTCCAAACGCCCCTGCAGTTATTAAATTATCTCAAACATCCCAAATACGACCCTTGAGTCATATTTTGGAGCCAAATGTTGGCACGCTGCACATATTCGCAGCTTGAAATTACGAATTTTTATACCGAAAATATGCCAATTACGGAGAGCGGCGATGGATCACATTTTGCCCAAACCCTCCCTCCAGTTTTCAAGATATCCCTAACTTCCTAAATTCGACCCTGGAGCCTTATTTTAGAGGCAAGTTCTGGCTTTCTTCACGTATTCGCAGGTTGAAATTACGACTTTTTATACCGAAAATATGCCAATTACTTTGGCAATGGGTCACATTTTGCCCATACCCCGCCATGCAGTTTTCAAAATATCGGAAACATCCCAAATTCGACGCTTGAGCCATATTTTGGAGAAAAATTGTTGCTCTCTGCACGTATTAGCAGTTTTAAATTTTGACTCCTTATACCGAAATAATACCAATTACTGTGAGCGGCGAAATGTCACATTTTGCCCAAAACCCCCTGCAGTTTTCAAAATATCCCAATTATCCCAAATTCCACCCGTACGCCAAATTTTGGAGCAAATTCTGGCTCTCTGCACGTATTCGCAGTTTTACATTAGGATTTTTTATACCGAAAATATGCCAATTACTTTATATATACGATAACAATGATGCAAACACATAATTGATTAGATAATAACTTTGAATACTTCATTATCAATCAAATATTTGTTTCTCGTTAAAATACTGAGTAAGATATTAAAAAGGGGAGAAGTTCTGCTTTTATTGCATATATCGACGTTTCAGCCGAAATAGAGCGGTTTTCGTGTACATCTTCCATCGGTAATATTAACAAAAAATCAGTAACATTTTAGTTAATTCTAATGAAAACACATTGAATTTTATCGTTTGTATTGGAAACAACATTGTCATATGTCTTTTCTTGGATCTAAATAATACGAAACCTCGCTCTATGATTTGAAGTTAAAATCCTAAAATATGGTAAAATAGTGACTTTTTTCACGTTTTTCATGTAGTTTGATATTACGTAAATATACTCATTTTTACCAATATTTCGATACTATTTCATGTAGTATCACGATATGTTATTTGTCCTTCAAATCTCAGAATTTCGCATAATATTGCATTTTAAGCAAGTTTTTTGCATTTTGTTTCGTACGAAAAATCATCGAATTTAGCAATATTTTGACGTTTATCATCTCCTTTTCCTTTATGTGATTTAAACAAAATATTATCGAATTAGGCAATATTTTGCTGTTTTTCCACGTTTTTGTGAATTTTCAGTTTATGGGTATTAATTCATTATATATACGATAAAAATGATGCAAATACATAATTGATTAGATAATACCCTTAAATACTTCATTTTCAAAAACTATTTGTTTCTCGTTAAAATACTGTGTAAGATTTTGAAAAGGGGAGAAGTTCTGTTTTTATTGCATATATCGACGTTTCAGCCAGAATAGAGCGGTTTTCGTGTACATCTTCCATCGGTAATATAAACGGAAAAGCAGGAACATTTTAGTTAATTCTAATGAAAACACATTGATTTTTATCGTTTGTATTTTAAACAACATTGTCATATGGCTTTTCTTGGATCTAAATAATACGAAACCTCGCTCTATGATTTGAAGTTAAAATCCTCAAATATGGTTAAATAGTGACTTTTTCACGTTTTTCATGTAGTTTGATATTACGTAAATATATTCATTTTTACCAATATTTCGATACTATTTCATGTAGTATCACAATATGTGATTTGGCCTTCAAATCTCAGAATTTCGCATAATATTGCATTTTAAGCAATTTTTTTTGCATTTTGTTATGTACGAAAAATCATCGAATTTAGCAATATTTTGACGTTTATCATCTCCTTTTCCTTTATGTGATTTAAACAAAATATCATCGAATTAGGCAATATTTTGCTGTTTTTCCACGTTTTTGTGAATTTTCAGATTATGGGTATTAATTCATTATATATACGATAAAAATGATGCAAACACATAATTGATTAGATAATACCCTTAAATACTTCATTTTCAATCAACTATTTGTTTCTCGTTAAAATACTGAGTAAGATATTGAAAAGGGGAGAAGTTCTGTTTTTCTTGCATATATCGACGTTTCAGCCGGAATAGAGCGGTTTTCGTGTACATCTTCAATCGGTAATATTAACGGAAAATCAGGAACATTTTAGTTAATTCTAATGAAAAAACATTGATTTTTATCGTTTGTATTGGAAACAACATTGTCATATGTCTTTTCTTGGATCTAAATAATACGAAACCACGCTCTATGATTTGAAGTTAAAATCCTCAAATATCTTTAAATAGTGATTTTTTCACGTTTTTCATGTACATTGATATTACGTAAATATATTCATTTTTGCCAATATTTCGATACTATTTCATGTACGAGAAACAAATGGTTGATTGAAAATGAAGTATTTAAGGTAAATTTCTAATCAATTATGTGTTTGCATCATTTTCATCATATATTATTGAATTAATACCCATAGACTGAAAATTCAAAAACGTGGAAAAACGGGAAAATATTGCCTAATTCGATGATGTTATGTTTAAATCACATAAAGGAAAACGGGATGATTAACGTCAAAATATTGCTAAATTTGATGATTATTCATACGAAACTAAATGCAAGAAAACTTGCTTAAAATGCAATATTATGCGAAATTCTGAGATTTAAAGGCTAAATTACATATCGTGATACTAATTGAAATAGTATCGAAATATTGGTAAAAATGAATATATATACGTAATATCAAACTACATGATTAACGTGAAAAAGTCACTATTTTACCATATTTGAGGATTTTAACTTCATATCATAGAGCGAGGTTTCGTATTAATTAGATCCAAGAAAAGACATATGACAATGTTGTTTAAAATACAAACGATAAAAATCAATGTGTTTTCATTAGAATTAACTAAAATGTTCCTGATTTTCCGTTTATATTACCGATGGAAGATGTACACGTAACACCGCTCTAATCCGGCTGATACGTCGATATATGCAATAAAAGCCGAACTTCTCCCCTTTTCAATATCCTACTCAGTATTTTAACGAGAAACATATGGTTGATTGAAAATGAAGTATTTAAGGTTAATTTATAATCAATTATGTGTTTGCATCATTTTCATTCGTATATTTAATGAATTAATACCCATAGACAGAAAATTCACAAAAACGTGGAAAAACGGCAAAATATTGTCTAATTCGATGATATTATGTTTAAATCACATAAAGGAAAAGGAGATGATAAACGTCAAAATATTGCTAAATTTGATGATTTTTCATACGAAACAAAATGCAAGAAAACTTGCTTAAAATGCAATATTATGCGAAATTCTGAGATTTGAAGGCTAAATCACATATCGTGATACTAATTGAAATAGTATCGAAATATTGGTAAAAATGAATATATATACGTAATATCAAACTACATGATTAACGTGAAAAAGTCACTGTTTTACCATATTTGAGGATTTTCACTTCAAATCATAGAGCGAGGTTTCGTGTTATTTAGATTCAAGAAAAGACATATGACAATGTTTTTTCCAATACAAATGATAAAAAACAATGTGTTTTCATTAGAATTAACTAAAATGTTCTTGATTATCAGTTTATATTACCGATGGAAGATGTACACGTAAAACCGCTCTATTCCGGCTGAAACGTCGATATATGCAATAAAAACCGAACTTCTCCCCTTTTCAATATCTTACTCAGAATTTTAAGGAGAAACAAATAGATGATTGAAAATGAAGTATTTAAGGTTATTATCTAATCAATTATGTGTTTGCATCATTTTTATCGTATATATAATGAATAAATACCTATAGACTGAAAATTCACAAAAACGTGAAAAACGGCAAAATATTGCCTAATTCGATGATATTATGTTTAAATAACATAAAGGAAAAGGGGATGATAAACGTCAAAATATTGCTAAATTCGATGATTTTTCGTACGAAACAATGCAAGAAAACTTGCTTAAAATGCAATATTATGCGAAATTCTGAGATTTGAAGGCCAAATCACATATCGTGATACTACATGAAATAGTATCGAAATATAGGTACAAATGAATATATTTACGTAATATCAAACTACATGATTAACGTGAAAAAGTCACTATTTTACCATATTTGAGGATTTTGACTTCAAATCATAGAGCGAGGTTTTCTATTATTTAGATCCAAGAAAAGACATATGCCAATGTTGTTTCCAATACAAATGATAAAAATCAATGTTTTTTCATTACAATTAACTAAAATGTTCTTGATTTTCCGTTTATATTACCGATTGAAGATGTACACGTACAACCGCTCCAATCCGTCTGAAACGTCGATATATGCAATAAAAACCGAACTTCTCCCCTTTTCAATATCTTACTCAGTATTTTAACGAGAAACAAATAGATAATTAAAATGAAGTATTTAAGGTTATATCCAATCAATTATGTGTTTGCATCATTTTTATCGTATATATAATGAATTAATACCCATAGACTGAAAATTCACAAAAATGTGGAAAAATGGCAAAATATTGCCTAATTCGATGATATTTTGTTTAAATCACATAAAGGAAAAGGAGATGATAAACGTTAAAATATTGTTAAATTCGATGATTTTTCGTACGAAACAAAATGCAAGAAAACTTGCTTAAAATGCAATATTATGCGAAATTCTGAGATTTGAAGGCCAAATCACATATCGTGATACTACATGAAATAGTATCGAAATATTGGTAAAAATGAATATATTTACGTAATATCAAACTACATGAAATCCGTTAAAAAGTCACTATTTTACCATATTTGAGGATTTTAACTTCAAATCACAGAGCGAGGATTCGTATTAATTACATCCAAGAAAAGACATATGACAATGTTGTTTCCAATACAAATGATAAAAACCAATGTGTTTTCATAAGAATTATCTAAAATGTTCCTGATTTTCCGTTTATATTACCGATGTAAGATGTACACGTAAAACCGCTCTAATCCGTCTGAAACGTCGATATATGCAATAAAAACAGAACTTCTCCCCTTTTCAATATCCTACTCAGTATTTTAACGAGAAACAAATGGTTGGTTGAAAATGAAGAATTTAAGGTTAATTTTTAATCAATTATGTGTTTGCATCATTTTTATCGTATATTTAATGAATATATAAAAATAAATTAAAAAATCACAAAAACGTGGAAAAACGGCAAAATATTGCCTAATTCGATGATATTTTGCTTAAATCACATAAAGGAAAAGGGATGATGAACGTCAAAATATTGCTAAATTCGATGATTTATCGTACGAAACAAAATGCAAGAAAACTTGCTTAAAATGCAATATTATGCGACATTCTGAGATTTGAATGCCAAATCACATATCGTGATACTATATGAAATAGTATAGAAATATTTGTAAAAATGAATATATTTACGTAATATCAAACGACATGATTAACATGAAAAAGTCACAATTTTACCATATTTGAGGATTTTAACTTCAAATCAATGAGCGAGGTTTCGTATTATTTAGATCCAAGAAAAGACATAGGACAATGTTGTTTCCAATACAAATGATAAAAATCAATGTGTTTTCATTAGAATTAATTAAAATGTTCCTGATTTTCCGTTTATATTACCGATGGAAGATGTACACGAAAAGCGCTCTATTCCGGCTGAAACGTCGATATATGCAATAAAAACAGAACTTCTCCCCTTTTCAATATCTTACTCAGTATTTTAACATGAAACAATTAGTTGATTGAAAATAAAGTATTTAAGGTTATTATCTAATCAATTATGTGTTTGCATCATTTTTATCGTATATATAATGAATTAATATCCATAAACTGAAAATTCACAAAAAAGTGAAAAACGGCAAAATATTGCCTAATTCGATGATATTTTGCTTAAATCACATAAAGGAAAAGGGGATGATGAACGTCAAAATATTGCTAAATTCGATGATTTTTTTCGTACGAAACAAAATGCAAGAAAACTTGCTTAAAATGCAATATTATGCGACATTCTGAGATTTGAATGCCAAATCACATATCGTGATACTATATGAAATAGTATAGAAATATTGGTAAAAATGAATATATTTACGTAATATCAAACGACATGATTAACATGAAAAAGTCACAATTTTACCATATTTGAGGATTTTAACTTCAAATCAAAGAGCGAGGTTTCGTATTATTTAGATCCAAGAAAAGACATATGACAATGTTGTTTCCAATACAAATGATAAAAACCAATGTGTTTTCATGAGAATTAAGAAAAATGTTCCTGATTTTCAGTTTATATTACCGATGGAAGATATACACGTAACACCGCTCTAATCCGGCTGATACGTCGATATATGCAATAAAAACCGAACTTCTCCCCTTTTCAATATCCTACTCAGTATTTTAACGAGAAACAAATGGTTGATTAAAAATGAAGTATTTAAAGTAAATTTCTAATCAATTATGTGTTTGCATCATTTTTATCATATATTTAATGAATTAATAACAATAAACTGAAAATTCACAAAAACGTGGAAAACGGCAAAATATTGCCTAACTCGATGATATTATGTTTAAATCACATAAAGGAAAAGGAGATGATAAACGTCAAAATATTGCTAAATTTGATGATTTTTCGTAAGAAACAAAATGCAAGAAAACTTGCTTAAAATGCAGTATTATGCGAAATTCTGAGAATTGAAGGCCAAATCACATATCGTGATACTACATGAAATAGTATCGAAATATTGGTAAAATTGAATATATTTACGAAATATCAAACTGCTTGAAAAACGTGAAAAAAGTCATTATATAACCATATTTGAGGATTTTAACTTCAAATCATAGAGCGAGGTTTCGTTGTAACACTGTAAAAGTGTTTGGGTTAGTTTATTTAAAATATATATAGAGTACACGAGTCACAGACAAGGATCTGAGAGGCGCCAGTTGTCTGCCTGAGATCTCACACCTCTAACCGTTAATGACCCCAAGTGACCTGAGGTCAGATCATGATAATTTCACCTTGCTTCCGCTAAGCGTATAATTGGAGCCGGGTAGCCTTCAAACATGCCGACGTTTAAGGAGTGGCTTGGTAGTGCCGGAGGCTATCTACTTGTGGGCGAGTTAGCTACTAGGTTCCCCAATAAATACTCGGAGAACTATCGAGCATGGAGCATTAACAGACAGAACGGCAGTCAGGATTGCAGAAGAGACGGCCTAGCAGGAAGGCTGTCGGCCGGCAGGGCGGGAGTCTCTGTCAACTACAGACCCCCCCCCCCCTCTATCCAGCTATAGGCAGAGACACTTGGTGAGTGAACAGTAAGGTGACTTGTCGTGTTTTACAAGTGTTGTGTGATGATCAGGGGCAGTCAAGTTGTAGGGTTCTCGAATTCTTGGATGATGACTCACTTTGCATATTAAACTGGAACATTTTAATTGAATTGCTAAATTATGATACTTCATGTGAAATATAATTATGAATTTATTATTTAAATTGTGTTTAACTTTGTTCCCTAGAGCTTTGAGTTGAGGTGAGAAAGCCTCTGTGGTTACTGGTTTCATGGTTTAGAATGAGTACATGATAAAGATGGGAACTACTAATAGGAACTCATGATAACATCTTTTGAGAATTTTGTGATACAGGCAAGTTCCATTCCTTGTCTGTATGTAATGATCATGAATGGATGGTGGCAGCATTTCGTCTTCTATTCTTCTACTATCTACTTTTCAACTTCTTCTACTCTTCTACATCTACCTATCTACACCTCTCCCTCCACCCTTCTCTAAACTCTCACTTTCAACTAATGACCATCCTCGCTCCTCCCACCTCTCTCCCTCTCACCCCAAATCCTCACTAATTACTTCACTATTCATTTCTTTCCTTTCGTTTTCTCGTATACGTTTGTGGCAGTGATTATGTATTCTAGAGTTCTCTCTAGAGTTTCGGGTAACTGATCAAGTGACGGCGCCTTGTAGTCGTAGCACCTAGGTAGTCAAATACCTAGGTTACAAGGTGTTGAACGAGAGAGGTTGTCTTAGGAACTCTTGAGGTGCTCTAGAATAGTTAGCTAACTGGGGACGGGATAACGGACTAGAGAGAGCTGTTTCCCCCGGCTTCGTTAGTTAACTGGGGGGTGGAATAATGGACAAGATAGAGTTATTTCCCCCACCCCCCGTTACAATGTTGGCAGCGGTGTTGAACAATGTTGTAGGTAGTTGGTGTTCTTTTAACATTGTTCAGTCCCACGTGTCTTTTTGCCGCTCAGGCGCTATCAGGGAGATCTTGACAGGTGTTTTACTTTCGCGATTTTGCGAGTTTTCAGGTTAGGAGATAGTGATTCTCTGTGTTGTGGTTTAGTGATTGTGAGTTTTGTGGTGTTCAGGGAATGTTCACCAGAACTTGTGTGTGTAGTGATTTATGTTAGTAATAAGATTTGGCGATTTTGGAACTTAGCGGTTGTGGGTAGTGGAGCTCACCTGAGTGTGACAGGTGACCTCGCATGTCCCACGGGGACACCCAGCCACCGCTGGTCTCCAGGTCAGTGGGGAGTGGCAGGTGTAGTTTTTAAGTAGTGGTTCTGCTCAGATTATTGCGATCGACTGTTTTACTCCATTTGAACGCAATAACCCGAGGTGTACTGGTCTTGTACAGCATGCTAGGGGGAGCCTTAGTATGTCAGTAGACTTCACGTTGGGGACGCTCGACGTTAGATAGTCTGGTCACAGGGGTGGCAACAGTTTGGGGTTGTTGACCGGCGGAGATGCTAGGGAGACACTCTGGGTCACGTAGGTGGCTGTAGGTTAAGGGTGGGAGTAACGTTTAATTATGTACTTAAGATTAGGAACGGTACAGTTAAGTTAGGCTAGTGTTTTGTCTATTAGTGTTGATTTTTTTTTTGTATGACAAGTTAAAAGTAGTGATGACCTTATTCTCTCTTCTCTAACTTTACTCTGTTACTGTTTTATGTTCCACCAAGTCAATATCATTCAGAGTTAATTGGATTATTAAAATTTAAGTGTAGTTGTTGCCAGGAGGAGAGCTTATAATTGGACTGTGAACCCTATACAAACTACAGGGTCACACAACAAGATGGAACACGGGTATTGTGCCTTTCTGTTCACCCACAGGTGGGAGCCAGAAGAGAGGAGAGACGCACATACAAAAGAGGGAGACGGCTGCTGTGTACCACACTCAGGGGCGTTTATCACCACCACCACGACCAGCCCACTACCTGGAGGTCATGGCTCCACCACCACCACCACCCCAGGGGACCCCAAGATGCAGCCCTCTCGGTCGGTCAACATTGGTCTACCCTGTGGACCCCAGGACGGACGGACCCCAGTGGACCCCAAGACGGACGGACCCCAGTGGACCCCAGGTCGTTCTGCAGACGAACCCAGACGACCCAGTAAAGATGGAAGAGGAACAACGACTCCAGTCTGTCCCACCAACATCGGTCTACCCAGGACGGACCCCAATGGACCCCAGGTCGCTTGTCAAAGACCCATGGGAGGAGGAAGAGAGAAGAAAGAAAGAGAGAAGAAAGAAGAGAAGAAAGAAGAGAGAAGAAGGAAGAGAGAAGAAAGAAGAGAGAAGAAAGAAGATAAGACAAGCTGAGTGAGACACGATGCCTCGTGTCCCTTGCTGGTATCAGCATCATTGCATGGAGCGTAATTGCAAGACAGGATCGTTTGCCTTAACTGGCCGCCCCTCCTACAAGCATGTTGCTCTGTTGAGTGATTCTTCCTGTGTCATGCGGACTTGATGTGGCTGTCAGAAGTAGCTCTCTGAAGGAGGCGTGCTGGAGCAACAGGGAGGAAGAAGAGTAGGATGGGATTTCTACTGTTGGCAACTATATGAAGGTCTCGAAACTTGTAGTCCCTATAGCTGTGAAGAACCCCAATATACGTCTCTCATGGTGACTGACGTAGGGCCAATTACAGATCAGCTGGGACAACCGAATTCCACGGTCCTGTGCGCAGTTCAAGTAGTAACGGCTTTCGGGTTGACCAAGTGTTGTTGTGCGTTAACGACGGAGAAGCGACGGAGGCAGTTGTGTTGAAGAAATGTGGTACAGGATTATCTACAAGACCAAGCAGTGACGTCGCCCAGCCAGAGACAATGGACGTCTGTCTATATATTTCATTTTTTAGAGTAGGATGATGTATATTTGTTTAGCTAGGATGTATTCTTTTCGTTAATAAAGTTGTCGCACACAGCTAGCTTGCTTTAGCAGTGTTGCAAAAACTTTATTTTCGGGGAGAAGGGGAGATGTAACACTGTAAAAGTGTTTGGGTTAGTTTATTTAAAATATATATAGAGTACACGAGTCACAGACAAGGATCTGAGAGGCGCCAGTTGTCTGCCTGAGATCTCACACCTCTAACCGTTAATGACCCCAAGTGACCTGAGGTCAGATCATGATAATTTCACCTTGCTTCCGCTAAGCGTATAATTGGAGCCGGGTAGCCTTCAAACATGCCGACGTTTAAGGAGTGGCTTGGTAGTGCCGGAGGCTATCTACTTGTGGGCGTAGTTAGCTACTAGGTTCCCCAATAAATACTCGGAGAACTATCGAGCATGGAGCATTAACAGACAGAACGGCAGTCAGGATTGCAGAAGAGACGGCCTAGCAGGAAGGCTGTCGGCCGGCAGGGCGGGAGTCTCTGTCAACTACAGACCCCCCCCCCCCCTCTATCCAGCTATAGGCAGAGACACTTGGTGAGTGAACAGTAAGGTGACTTGTCGTGTTTTACAAGTGTTGTGTGATGATCAGGGGCAGTCAAGTTGTAGGGTTCTCGAATTCTTGGATGATGACTCACTTTGCATATTAAACTGGAACATTTTAATTGAATTGCTAAATTATGATACTTCATGTGAAATATAATTATGAATTTATTATTTAAATTGTGTTTAACTTTGTTCCCTAGAGCTTTGAGTTGAGGTGAGAAAGCCTCTGTGGTTACTGTTTCATGGTTTAGAATGAGTACATGATAAGATGGGAACTATCTAATAGGGAACTCATGAGTAACATCTTTTGAGAATTTTGTGATACAGGCAAGTTTCCATTCCTTGTCTCGTATTAATGATCATGAATGGATGGTGGCAGCATTTCGTCTTCTATTCTTCTACTATCTACTTTTCAACTTCTTCTATCTACTCTTCTACATCTACCTATCTACACCTCTCCCTCCACCCTTCTCTAAACTCTCACTTTCAACTAATGACCATCCTCGCTCCTCCCACCTCTCTCCCTCTCACCCCAATCCCTCACTAATTACTTCACTATTCATTTCTTTCCTTTCGTTTTCTCGTATACGTTTGTGGCAGTGATTATGTATTCTAGAGTTCTCTCTGGAGTTTCGGGTAACTGATCAAGTGACGGCGCCTTGTAGTCGTTAGCACCTAGGTAGTCAAATACCTAGGTTACAAGGTGTTGAACGAGAGAGGTTGTCTTAGGAACTCTTGAGGTGCTCTAGAATAGTTAGCTAACTGGGGACGGATAACGGACTAGAGAGAGCTGTTTCCCCCGGCTTCGTTAGTTAACTGGGGGGTGGAATAATGGACAAGATAGAGTTATTTCCCCCAACCCCCCCGTTACATCGTATTATTTAATGCAATATTATGCGAAATTCTGTGATTTGAAGGCGAAATCACATATCGTGATACTACATGAAAAAGTATCGAAATTATGGTAAAAATGAAAATATTTACGTAATATCAAATAACATGAAAAACGTAAAAAAAGTCACTATTAAACAAAATTTAAGGATTTTAACTTCGAATCATAAAGCGAGGTTTCGTATTATTCAGATCCAAGAAAAGACATATGACAATGTTGTTTCCAATACAAATGATAAATATCAATGTGTTTTCATTAGAATTAACTAAAATGTACCTGATTTTCCGTTTATATTACCGATGGAAAGTGTACACGTAAAACCGCACAATTCCGGCTGAAACGTCGATATATGCAATAAAGCCCGATTTTCTCCCCCTTTTCAATATCTTACTCAGTATTTCAACGAGAAACAAATAGATGATTGAAGATGAAGTATTTAAGTTTATTATTTAATCAATTACGTGTTTGCATAATTTTTATCGTATATTTATTGAATTAATACTAATAAACTGAAAATTCACAAAAACTTGGAAAAACGGCAAAATATTGCCTAATTCGATGATATTTTGTTTAAATCACATAAAGAAAAAGGGGGATGACAAACGTCAAAATATTGCTAAATTCGATGATGTTTAGTACGAAACAAAATACAAGAAAACTTGTTTAAATGCAATATTCTGCGAAAATTTGAGATATGAGGGCCAAATCACATATCCTGACACTACATGAAATAGTATCGAAATATTGGTAAAAATGAATATATTTACGTAATATCAAACTACATGAAAAACGTGAAAAAAGTCACTTTTTAACCATATTTGAGGATTTTAACTTCAAACCATAGAGCGAGGTTTCGTATTATTTAGATCGAAGAAAAGACATATGACAATGTTGTTTCCAATACAAATGACAAAAATCAATGTGTTTTCATTAGAATTAACTAAAATGTTCCTGATTTTTCGTTTATATTACCGATGGAAGATGTACACGTAAAACCGCTCTGTTCCGGCTAAAACGTCGATATATGGAATAAAAACCGAGCTTCTCCCCTTTTCTATATCTTACTCAGTATTTCAACGAGAAACAAATAGATGATTGAAAATGAAGTATTTAAGGTTATTATCTAATCAATTATGTGTTTGTATCATTTTTATCGTATATTTAATGAATTAATACCAATAAACTGGAAATTCACAAAAACGTGGAAAAACAGCAAAATATTGCCTAATTCGATGATATTTTGTTTATATCACATAAAGGAAAAGGGGGATGATAAACGTCAAAATATTACTAAATTCGATGATTTATAGTACGAAACAAAAGGAAGAAAACTTGCTTAAAATGAAATATTATGCGAAATTCTGAGATTTGAAGGCGAAATCACATATCGTGCTACTACGTGAAAAAAGTATTGAAATTATGGTAAAAATGAAAAAATTTACGTAATATCAAACAACATGAAAAACGTAAAAAAGTCACTATTAAACCAAATTTAAGGATTTTAACTTCGAATCTTAAATCGAGGTTTCGTATTATTTAGATCCAATAAAAGACATATGACAATGTTGTTTCCAATACAAATGATAAAAATTAATGTGTTTTCATTAGAATGAACTAAAATGTTCCTGATTTTCCGTTTATATTACCAATGGAAAATGTACACGTAAAACCGCACAATTCCGGCTGAAACGTCGATATATCCAATAAAAACCGAACTTCTCCCCTTTTCAATATCTTACTCAGTATTTTAACGAGAAACAAATAGTTGATTTAAAATGAGGTATTTAAGATTAATTTCTAATCAATTACGTGTTATTTCAAACTGCTTATATGTGGAGAGAGCCAGAATTTGGCTCCAAAATATGGCTCAAGGGTCAAATTTGGGATGTTTGGATATTTGAAAACTGCAAGGGGGGGTTTGGCAAAATGTGACATTTCGCCGCTCACAGTAATTTGCATTATTTCAGTATAAAAATTCAAATTTCAAACTGCTAATACGTGCAGAGAGCCACAATTTTGCTCCAAAATATGGCTCAAGCGTCGAATTTGGGATGTTTCCGATATTCTGAAAACTGCATGGCGGGGTTTGGGCAAAATGTGACATATCGCTGCTCAAAGTAATTGGCATATTTTCGGTATAAAAAGTCGTAATTTTAACCTGCGAATACGTGAAGAAAGCCAGAAACTTGCCTCTAAAATAAGGCCTCCAGGGTCGAATTTAGGAAGTTAGGGATATTTTGAAAACTGGAGGGAGGGTTTGGGCAAAATGTGATCCATCGCCGCTTTCAGTAATTGACATATTTTCGGTTTAAAAAGTCGTAATTTCGAACTGCGAATACGTCCAGAGAGCAAGAATTGGCTCCAAAATATGGCTCAAGCGTCGAATTTGGATGTTTTGGATATTTTGAATACTGCAGGGAGGGTTTGGGCAGAAGGTGACCCATCGTTGGTTTCAGTAATTGGCATATTTTCGGTATAAAAAGTCGTAATTTTAACCTGCGAATACGTGAAGAAAGCCAGAACTTGGCTCTAAAAAAAGGATCCAGGGTTGAATTTGGGATGTTTGGGATATTTTGAAAACTGCAGGGAGGGTTTGGGCAAAATGTGAGCTATCGCCGCTCTCAGTAATTGGAATTGTTTCGGTATAAAATGACGTAATTTCAAACTACGAATACGTGCAGAGAGCACAAATTTGACTCCAAAATACGGCTCTAGAGTCGAATTTAGGGTGTTTGGGATATTTGGAGAACTGCAGGGGGGGGGGGATGGGCAAAATGTGACCCATCGCTGTTTTCAGTAATTGACATATTTTCGGTATAAAATGTTGTAATTTCAACCTGCGAATATGTGCAGAGAGCCAGAATTTGGCTCCAAATTATGGCTCAAGGGTCGAATTTGGTATGCTTGGGATATTATAAAACTGAATAGTGGATTGGAGCAAAATGTGATCTATCGCCGCTTTCAGTAAATTGGCATATTTTCTGTATAAAAAGTGTTTTTTTCAAACTGCGAATACGTGCAGAAAGCCAGAATTTGGCTCCAAAATATGGCTCAAGGGTCGAATTTGGGATGTTTGGGATATTTTGCAAACTGCAGGGGGGGTTTGGGCAAAATGTGACCCATCGCTGATTTCAGTAATTGGCATATTTTCAGTATAAAAATTCGTAATTTCAAACTGCGAATACCTGCAGAGAGCCTTAATTTGGTTTCAAAATATGGCTCAAGCGTCGAATTTGACATGTTTGGGATATTTTGAAAACTGCACGGAGGGTTTGGGCAGAACTGCGAATAGGTGCAGAGAGCCAGAATTTGGCTCCAAAATATGGCTCAAGGGTCGAATTTGGGATGTTTGGGATATTTTGCAAACTGCAGGGGGGTTTGGGCAAAATGTGACCCATCGCTATTTTCAGTAATTGGCATATTTTTAAGCGTCAAATTTGTGATGTTTGGGATAAAAATCGAAATTTCAAACTGCGAATACGTGCAGAGAGCCAGAATTTGGCTCCAAAATAATTCTCAAGGGTGGAGTTTGGGATGTTTGGGATATTTTGAAAACTGCAGGGAGGGTTTGGGTAAACAGTGATCCATCGCGGCTCTCAGTAATTGGTATATTTTCGGTATAAAAATCGTAATTTCAAACTGCGAATACGTGCAAAGAGCCAGAATTTGGCTCCAAAATATGGTTCAAGCGTCTAATTCGGGATGTTTGGGACTTTTTGAAAACTGCAGGGAGCGTTTTGGCAGAATGTGATCCATTGCCGCTCTCAGTAATTGTCATATTTTCGGTATAAAAATTCGTAATTTCAAACTGAGAATACGGGCAGAGTTCCAGAATTTGGCTCCAAAATATAGCTCAAGGGTCGAATTTGGGATGTTTGGATATTTTGAAAACTGCAAGGAGGGATTAGGCCAAATGTGATCCATCGCCGCTCTAAGTAATTGGCATATTTTCGGTATAAAAAATCCTAATGTAAAACTGCGAATACGTGCAAAAATGCCAGAATTTGGCTCCAAAATTTGGCTCAAGGGTGGAATTTGGGATAATTGGGATATTTTGAAAACTGTAGGGGGTTTTGGCCAAAATGTGACATTTCGCCGCTCACAGTAATTGGCATTATTTCTGAATAAAAAGTCAAAATTTCAAACTGCTAATACATGCAGAGCCACAATTTCGCTCCAAAATATGGCTCAAGTGTCGAATTTGGGATGTTTCCGATATTTTGAAAACTGCATGGCGGGGTTTGGGTAAAATGTGACCCATTGCCAAAGTATTTGGCATATTTTCGGTATAAAAAGTTGTAATTTCAACCTGCGAATACGAGAAGAAAGCCAGAACTTGCCTCTAAAATAAGGCTCCAGGGTCGAATTTAGGAAGTTAGGGATATTTTGAAAACTGGAGGGAGGGTTTGAGCAAAATGTGATCCATCGCCGCTCTCCGTAATTGGCATATTTTCGGTATAAAAATTCGTAATTTCAAACTACGAATACGTGCAGCGAGGCCGAATTTGGCTTCAAATTGTGGTTCAAGCGTCGAACTTGGAATGTTTGGGATATTTTGAAAAGTGCAAAGTGGGTTTGGGCAAAATGTGACCCATCGCTGCTCTCAATAATTGACATATTTTCGGTATAAAAATTCGTAATTTCTACCTGCGAACATGTGCAGAGAGCCAAAAATTGGCTTAAAAATATGGCTCAAGAGTCGAATTTGGGATGTTTAGGATATTTTGAAAACTGCAGTGGGTTTTGGGCAAAATGTGACCCATCGCTGCTTTCAGAAATTGGCATATTTTCAGTATAAAAAGTCGTAATTTCAAACTGCAAATACGTGCTGAGAGTTAGAATTTGGCTCCAAAATAAGGCTCAAGGGTCGAATTTTAGATGTTTGGGATATATTGAAAACTGCAGGTAGGGTTTGGGCAAAATGTGATTCATTGCCCCTTTCAGTAATTGGCATATTTTCTGTATAAAAGTCGTAATTTCAAACTGCGAATACGTGCAGGGAGCCAGAATTTGGCTCCAAAGTATGGCTCAAGAGTCGAATTTGGGATGTTTAGGATATTTTGAAAACTGCAAAGGGTTTTGGGCAAAATGTGACCCATCGCTGCTTTCAGTAATTGGCATATTTTCGGTTTAAAAAGTCGTAATTGCCAAACTGCGAATACGTGCAGAGAGCAAGAATTTGGCTCCAAAATATGGCTCAAGCGTCGAATTTGGGATGTTTGGGATATTTTGAAAACTGCAGGGAGGGTTTGGGCAGAAGGTGACCCATCGTTGCTTTCAGTAATTGGCATATTTTCGGTATAATAAGTCGTAATTTCAAACTACGAATACTTGCAGAGACCCAGAATTTGGCTACAAAATATGGCTCAGGCGTTGAATTTGGGATGTTTTGGATATTTTGAAAACTGCAGGGAGGGTTTGGCAGAGGTGACCCATCGCTGCTTTCAGTAATTGGCATATTTTCGGTATAATAAGTCGTAATTTCAAACTACGAATACGTGCAGTGAGCCAGAATTTGGCTCCAAATATGGCTCAAGCGTCGAATTTGAGATGTTTGGGATATTTTGAAACTGCACGGAGGGTTTGGGCAGAACTGCGAATAGGTGCAGAGAGCCAGAATTTGGCTCCAAAATATGGCTCAAGGGTCGAATTTGGGATGCTTGGATATTTTGAAAAGTGAATGGTGGGTTTGGGCAAAATGTGATCCATCGTTTGCTCTCCGTAATTGGCATATTTTCGGTATAAAAATTCGTAATTTCAAGCTGCGAATATGTGCATAGAGCCACAATTTGGCTCCAAAATTTGGCTCAAGGGTCGAATTTGGGATGTTTGAGATGTTTTTAAAACTGCAGGGGGTTTTGGGCAAAATGTGACCTATCGCTGCTCTAAGCGATTGGCATATTTTCGGTATAAAATTAAATAATTTAAAACTGCGAACACGTGCAGAGAGCCCGAATTTGGCTCCAAAATATGGCTCAAGCTTCGAATTTGGGATGTTTGGGACATTTTGAAAACTACAGAGAGGGTTTCGCCAAAATGTGATCCATCGCCACTTTCAGTAATTGGCATGTTTTCGGTATAAAATGTCGTAATTTCAAAACTGCGAATACGTGCAGAGAGCAAGAATTTAGCTCCAAAATATGGCTCAAGCGTCGAATTTGGGATGTTTGGGATATTTTGAAAACTGCAGGGAGGGTTTGGGCAGAAGGTGACCCAATCGTTGCTTTCAGTAAATTGGCATATTTTCGGTATAATAAGTCGTAATTTCAAACTACGAATACGTGCAGAGACCCAGAATTTGGCTACAAAATATGGCTCAGGCGTTGAATTTGGGATGTTTTGGATATTTGAAAACTGCAGGGAGGGTTTGGGCAGAAGGTGACCCATCGCTGCTTTCAGTAATTGGCATATTTTCGGTATAATAAGTCGTAATTTCAAACTACGAATACGTGCAGTGAGCCAGAATTTGGCTCCAAAATATGGCTCAAGCGTCGAATTTGAGATGTTTGGGATATTTTGAAAACTGCACGGAGGGTTTGGGCAGAACTGCGAATAGGTGCAGAGAGCCAGAATTTGGCTCCAAAATATGGCTCAAGGGTCGAATTTGGGATGCTTGGGATATTTTGAAAAGTGAATGGTGGGTTTGGGCAAAATGTGATCCATCGTTGCTCTCCGTAATTGGCATATTTTCGGTATAAAAATTCGTAATTTCAAGCTGCGAATATGTGCATAGAGCCACAATTTGGCTCCAAAATTTGGCTCAAGGGTCGAATTTGGGATGTTTGAGATGTTTTTAAAAACTGCAGGGGGGTTTGGGCAAAATGTGACCTATCGCTGCTCTAAGCGATTGGCATATTTTCGGTATAAAATTAAATAATTTAAAACTGCGAACACGTGCAGAGAGCCCGAATTTGGCTCCAAAATATGGCTCAAGCTTCGAATTTGGGATGTTTGGGACATTTTGAAAACTACAGAGAGGGTTTCGCCAAAATGTGATCCATCGCCACTTTCAGTAATTGGCATGTTTTCGGTATAAAATGTCGTAATTTCAAACTGCGAATACGTGCAGAGAACCAGAATTTAGCTCCAAAATATGGCTCAAGGGTCGAATTTGGGATGTTTGGGCAAATTGTGACCCTTCGCTGCTTTCAGTAATTTGGCATATTTTCGGTATAAAAATATCACTCTCTTGAGAATATCTCAAAAATATCTCTTGAGAATTCACAAAAACGTGGAAAAAACGGCAAAATATTGCCTAATTCGATGATATTTTGTTTATATCACATAAAGGAAAAGGGGGTGATAAACGTCAAAATATTGCTAAATTCGATGATTTATAGTACGAAACAAAATGCAAGAAAACTTGCTTAAAATGCAATATTATGCGAAATTCTGAGATTTGAAGGCGAAATCACATATCGTGATACTACATGAAAAAGTATTGAAATATTGGTAAAAACGAATATATTTATGTAATATCAAACTACATGAAAAACGTGAAAAAAGTCACTATTAAACCAAATTTAAGGATTTTAACTTCGAATCATAAAGCGAGGTTTCGTATTATTTAGATCCAAGAAAAGACATATGACAATGTTGTTTTCAATACAATGATAAAAATCAATGTGTTTTCATTAGAATGAACTAAAATGTTCCTGATTTTCCGTTTATATTACCGATGGAAGATGTACACGTAAAACCGCACAATTCCGGATTAAACGTCGATATATGTAATAAAAACCGAATTTGTCCCCTTTTCAATATCTCACTCAGTATTTCAAAGAGAAACAAATAAATGATTGAAGATGAAGTATTTAAGATTAATTTCTAATCAATTACGTGTTTGCATCATTTATATCGAAACAAAATGCAAGAAAACTTGCTTAAAATGCAATATTATGCGAAATTCTGAGATTTAAAGGCGAAATCACATATCGCAATACTACATGAAAAAGTATTGAAATATTGGTAAAAACGAATATATTTATGTAATATCAAACTACATGAAAAACGTGAAAAAAGGCACTATTAAACCAAATTTGTGGATTTTAACTTCGAATCGTAAAGCGAGCTTTCGTATTATTTAGATCCAAGAAAGACATATGACAATGTTGTTTCCAATACAAATGATAAAAATGAAAGTGTTTTCATTAGAATTAACTAAAATGTTCCTGATTTTCCGTTTATATTACCGATGGAAGATGTACACGTAAAACCGCTCTATTCCGGCTGAAACGTCGATATATGCAATAAAACCGAACTTCTCCCCTTTTCAATATCTTACTCAGTATTTCAACGAGAAACAAATAGATGATTGAAAATGAAGTATTTAAGGTTATTATCACAATTATTATCACAATTATTATCACAAACACAATTATGTGTTTGTATCATTTCTATCGTATATTTAATGAATTAACAACAATAAACTGGAAACTCACAAAAACGCGGAAAAACAGCAAAATATTTCCTAATTCGATGATATTTTGTTTATATCACATAAAGGAAAAGGGGGATGATAAACGTCAAAATATTACTAAATTCGATGATTTATAGTACGAAACAAAATGCAAGAAAACTTGCTTTAAATGCAATATTATGCGAAATTCTGAGATTTGAAGGGGAAATCACATATCGTGATTCTACATGAAAAAGTATCGAAATTATGGTAATAATGAATATATTTACATAATATCAAACTACATGAAAAACGTGAAAAAAGTCACTATTAAACCAAATTTAAGGATTTTAACTTCGAATCATAAAGCGAGGTTTCGTATTGTTTAGATCCAAGAAAGGACATATGACAATGTTGTTTCCAATACAAATGATAAAAATCAATGTGTTTTCATTAGAATTACCTAAAATGTTCCTGATTTTCCGTTTATATTACCAACGGAAGATGTACACGTAAAACCGTTCAATTCCAGCTGAAACCTCGATATATGCAATAAAAACCGAACTTCTCCCCTTTTCAATATCTTACTCAGTATTTTAACGAGAAACAAATAGTTGATTGAAAATGACGTATTTAAGATTAATTTCTAATCAATTACGTGTTTGCATTATTTTTATCGTATATTTAATGTATTAATAACAATAAACTGAAAATTCACAAAAAACGTTGAAAAACTGCAAAATATTGCCTAATTCGATGGTATTTTGTTAAAATCACACAAATGAAAAGGGGATGATAAACGTTAATATTGCTAAATTCGATGATGTTTAGAACGAAACAAAACGCAAGAAGACTTGCTTAAAATGCAATATTATGCGAAAATCTGATATATGAAGGCCAAATCACATATCGTGATACTACATGAAATAGTATCGAAATATTGGTAAAAAAGAATATATTTACGTAATATCAAACTACATGAAAAACGTGAAAAAAGTCACTTTTATTCCAAATTTGTGGATTTTAACTTCGATTCATAAAGCCAGATTTCGTATTATTTAGATCGAAGAAAAGACATATGACAATGTTGTTTCCAATACAAATGATAAAAATCAATGTGTTTTCATTAGAATTACCTAAAATGTTCCTGATTTTTCGTTTATATTACCGATGGAAGATGTACACGTAAAACCGCTCTATTTCGGCTGAAACGTTGATATATGCAATAAAAACCGAACTTCTCCCCTTTTCAACATCTTACTCAGTATTTCAACGAGAAACAATTAGATGATTGAAAATGAAGTATTTAAGGTTATTATCTAATCATTTATGTGTTTGTATAATTTTCATCGTATATTTAATGAACTAATACCAATAAACTGGAAATTCACAAAAACGTTGAAAAACAGCAAAATATTGCATAATTCGATGATATTTTGTTTATATCACATAAAGTAAAAGGGGGATGATAAACGTCAAAATATTACTAAATTCGATGATTTATAGTACGAAACAAAATGCAAGAAAACTTGCTTAAAAATGCAGTATTATGCGAAATTTTGAGATTTGAAGGCGAAATCAAATATTGTGATACGACATGAAAAAGTATCGAAATATTGGTAAAAATGAATATATTTACGTAATATCAAACTACATGAAAAACGTGAAAAAAGTCACTATTAAACCAAATTTAAGGATTTTAACTTCGAATCATAAAGCGAGGTTTCGTATTATTTAGATCCAAGAAAGGACATATGACAATTTTGTTTCCAATACAAATGATAAAAATAAATGTGTTTTCATTAGAATTACCTAAAATGTTCCTGATTTTCCGTTTATATTACTGACGGAAGATGTACACGTAAAACCGTTCAATTCCAGCTGAAACCTCGATATATGCAATAAAAACCGAACTTCTCCCCTTTTCAATATCTACTCAGTATTTTAACGAGAAACAAATAGTTGATTGAAAATGACGTATTTAAGATTAATTTCTAATCAATTACGTGTTTGCATCATTTTAATCGTATATTTAATGTATTAATAACAATAAACTGAAAATTCACAAAAAACGTTGAGAAACTGCAAAATATTGCCTAAGTCGATGGTATTTTGTTTAAATCACATATAGGAAAAGGGGATGATAAACGTTAATATTGCTAAATTCGATGATGTTTAGAACGAAACAAAACGCAAGAAAACTTGCTTAAAATGCAATATTATGCGAAAATCTGATATATGAAGGCCAAATCACATATCGTGATACTACATGAAATAGTATCGCAATATTGGTAAAAAAGAATATATTTACGTAATATCAAACTACATGAAAAACGTGAAAAAAGTCACTATTATTCCAAATTTGTGGATTTTAACTTCGATTCATAAAGCGAGATTTCGTATTATTTAGATCGAAGAAAAGACATATGACAATGTTGTTTCCAATACAAATGATAAAAATCAATGTGTTTTCATTAGAATTACCTAAAATGTTCCTGATTTTTCGTTTATATTACCGATGGAAGATGTACACGTAAAACCGCTCTATTTCGGCTGAAACGTTGATATATGCAATAAAAACCGAACTTCTCCCCTTTTCAACATCTTACTCAGTATTTCAATGAGAAACAATTTGATGATTGAAAATGAAGTATTTAAGGTTATTATCTAATCAATTATGTGTTTGGATCATTTTCATCGTATATTTAATGAACTAATACCAATAAACTGGAAATTCACAAAAACGTTGAAAAACAGCAAAATATTGCATAATTCGATGATATTTTGTTTATATCACATAAAGGAAAAGGGGGATGATAAACGTCAAAATATTACTAAATTCGATGATTTATAGTACGAAACAAAAGGCAAGAAAACTTGCTTAAAAATGCAGTATTATGCGAAATTTTGAGATTTGAAGGCGAAATCAAATATCGTGATACTACATGAAAAAGTATCGAAATATTGGTAAAAATGAATATATTTACGTAATATCAAACTACATGAAAAACGTGAAAAGTCACTATTAAACAAAATTTAAGGATTTTAACTTCGATTCATAAAGCGAGGTTTCGTATTATTTTGATCCAAGAAAAGACATATGACAATGTTGTTTCCAATACAAATGATAAAAATCAATGTGTTTTCATTAGAATGAACTAAAATGTTCCTGATTTTCCGTTTATATTACCAATGGAAGATGTAAGCATCTTCGTAAAAAAATTTATCTTCTATCGGTACAATCACGATATGTGATTTCGCCTTCAAATCTCAGAATTTCGCATAATATTGCATTTTAAGCAAGTTTTCTTGCTTAAATCTTCTTCAAAAATTCGTAATTTCAGACTGCGAATACGTGCAGAGAGCCAACATTTTGCTCCAAAATATGGCTCAAGGGTCGAATTTGGGATGTTTTGGATATTTTGAAAACTGCAAGGAGGGTTTAGGCCAAATGTGACCCATCGCCGCTCTAATTGGCATATTTTCGGTATAAAAATTCCTAATGTAAAACTCAAAATACATGCAGAGAGCCAGAATTTGGCTCCAAAATCTGGCTCAAGGGTGGAATTTGGGATAGTTGGGATATCTTGAAAACTGCAGGGGGTTTTGGGCAAAATGTGACCTTTCGCCGCTCACAGTAATTGGCATTATTTCGGAATAAAAAGCCGAAATTTCAAACTACTAATACGTGCAGAGAGCCACAATTTCTCTGTTCATGAAAATGTTCCTGATTTTCCGATTATATTACCGATGGAAGATGTACACGTAAAACCGCTCTAATCCGGCTGATACGTCGATATATGCAATAAAACCCGAACTTCTCCCCTTTTCAATATCCTATTCAGTATTTTACCGAGAAACAAATGGTTGATTGAAAATGAAGTATTTAAGGTTAATTTCTAATCAATTATGTCTTTGCATCAATTTTATCGTATATTTAATGAATTAATACCCATAGACTGAAAATTCACAAAAACGTGGAAAAACGGCAAAATATTGCCTAATTCGATGATATTATGTTTAAATCATATAAAGGAAATGGGGATGATAAACGTCAAAATATTGCTAAATTTGATGATTTTTCATACGAAACAAAATGCAAGAAAACGTGCTTAAAATCCAATATTATGTGAAATTCTGAGATTTGAAGGCCAAATCACATATCGTGATACAAATGATAAAAAACAATGTGTTTTCATTAAAATTAACAGTAATTGTCATATTTTCAGTATAAAAAGTCGTAATTTCAAACTGCAATACGTGCAGAGAGCCAGAATTTGGCTCCAAAATAAGGCTCCTGGGTCGAATTTGGGATGTTTGGGATATTTTGAAAACTGCATGGGGTTTTGGGCAAAATGTGACATTTCGCCGCTCACAGTAATTTGCATTATTTCGGTATAAAAAGTCAAAATTTCAAACTGCTAATACGTGCAGAGAGCCACAAGTTTGCTCCAAAATATATCTCAAGTGTCGAATTTGGGATGTTTCCGATATTTTGAAAACTGCATGTCGGGGTTTGGGCAAAACGTGACATATCGCTGCTCAAGGTAATTGGCATATTTTCGATATAAAAATTCGTATTTTTAACCTGCGAATACGTGAAGAAAGCTGAACTTGGCTCTAAAATAAGGCTCCAGGGTTGAATTTGGGATGTTTGGGATATTTAGAAAACTGGAGGGAGGGTTTGGGCAAAATGTGATCCATCGCCGCTCTCCGTAATTGGCATATTTTCGGTATAAAAATTCGTAATTTCAAGCTGCGAATATGTGCAGAGAGCCAAAATTTGGCTCCAAAATATGGCTGAAGGGTAGAATTTGGGATGTTTGAGATAATTTAAAAACTGCAGGGGGGTTTGGGTAAAATGTGATCTATCGCCGCTCTAAGTCTCTGCATCACTCTCTTAAGCCTCTGAATCCCTCTCTTTATCCTCTGCATCACTCACTCGAGCCTCTGCATCACTCTCTTGATCATCTGCATCACTCTCTTGAGCCTCTGCATCACTCTCGTAAGCCTCTGCATCACTCTCTTGAGCCTCTGCATAACTCTCTTGAGTCTCTGCATCACTTTCCTGAGCCTCTGCATCACTCTCTCGAGCCTCTGCATCACTCTCAGGAGCCTCTGCATCACTCTCTTAAGCCTCTGCATCCCTCTCTTGAGGCTCTGAATACCTCTCCTCTGCATCAATTTCTTTAGCCTCTGCATCCCTTTCTTGAGCCTCTGCATCCCTCTCTTGAACTCGAGGATGAAGAGAGGGATGCAGAGGCTCAAGAGAGTGATGCAGAGGCTCAAGAGAGAGATGCAGGGGCTCAGGAGAGTGATGCAGAGGCTCTAGATAGTGATGCAGCGGATCAATAGAGGGATTCAGAGGCTTAAGAGAGTGATGCAGAGGCTGAAGAGAGTGTTGCAGAGGTTCAAGATAGGGATGCAGAGGCTCAAGAGAGTGATGCAGAGACTCAAGAGAGTTATGCAGAGGCTTAGGAGAGTGATGCAGAGGCTTATGAGAGTGATGCAGAGGCTCAAGAGATGGATACCGAAAATATGCCAATTACTTTGGCAATTGGTCACATTTTGCCCAAACCCCGCCATGCAGTTTTCAAAATATCGGAAACATCCCAAATTCGACGCTTGAACCATATTTTGGAGCAAAATTGTGGCTCTCTGCATGTATTCGCAGTTTGAAATTACGAATTTTTATACCGAAATAATGCCAATTACTGTGAGCGGCGAAATGTCACATTTTGCTCAAAACCCCCTGCAGCTTTCAAAATATCCCAATTATCCCAAATTCCACCCTTGAGCCAAATTTTGGAGCCAAATTCTGGCTCTCTGCACATATTCGCAGTTTAAAATTACGACATTTTATACCGAAAATATGTCAATTACTGAGAGCGGCGATAGATCACATTTTGCCCAAATCCCCCCTGCAGTTTTCAAAATATATCAAACATCCCAAATTCGCCGCTTGAGCCATATTTTGGAGGCAAATTCTCGCTCTCTGCACGTACTCGCCGTTTGAAATTTTTACTTTTTATACCGAAATAATGCCAATTACTGTGAGCGGCGAAGGGTCATATTTTGCCCAAAACCCCCTTTAGTTTTCAAAATATCCCAAACATTTCAAATTCCACCCTTGAGCCATATTTTGGAGGCAAATTCTGGCTCTCAGCACGTATTCGCAGTTTAAATTAGGACATTTTATACCGAAAATATTCCAATTACTGAGAGCGGCGATGGATCACATTTGCCCACGACCTCCCTACAGTATTACAAAATATCTAAAACATCCCAAATTCGACGCTTGAGATATATTTTGGAGCCAAATTGTGGCTCTCTGCACGTATTAGCAGTTTGAAATTTCGACTTTTTATTCCGAAATAATGCCAATTACTGTGAGCGGCGAAAGGTCACATTTTGCCCAAAACCCCTTGCAGTTTTCAAAATATCCCAATTATCCCAAATTCCACCCTTGAGCCATATTTTGGAGCCAAATTCTGGCTCTCTGCATGTATTCTCAGGGTGCGATGGGTCACATTTGGCCTAAACCCTCCTTGCAGTTTTCAAAATGTCCAAAACATCCCAATTTCGTCCCTTGAGCCATATTTTGGAGCCAAATTGTGGCTCTATGCACGTGTTCGCAGTCTGAAATTACGAATTTTTATACCGAAAATATGCCAATTACTGAGAGCGGCGATGGATCACATTTTACCCAAATCCTCCCTGCAGTTTTCAAAATATCCCAAACATCCCAAATTCGACCCTTGAGAATTATTTTGGAGCCAAATTCTGGCTCTCTGCACGTATTCGCAGTTTGAAATTTCGAATTTTTATCCCAAACATCCCAAATTTGACGCTTGAAAATATGCCAATTACTGAAAGAAGCGATGGGTCACATTTTGCCCAAACCCCCCTGCAGTTTGCAAAATATCCCAAACATCGCAAATTCGACCCTTAAGCAATATTTAGGAGCCAAATTCTGGCTTTCTGCGCGAATTAGCAGTATGAAATTACGATTTTTATGCCGAAAACATGACAAATACTGAAAGCAGCATTGGATCACATTTTGCCCAAACCCTCCCTGCAGTTTTCAAAATATCCCAAACATCCCAAATTCGAACCTTGAGCCATATTTTGGAGCGACATTGTGGCTCTCTGCACATATTAGCAGTTTGAAAGTACGACTTTTTATACCGAAAATGTGCCAATTACTGAGAGCAGAGATGGATCACATTTTGCCCAAACCCTCCCTACAGTTTTCAAAATATTTCAAACATCCCAAATTCAACCCTTCAGCTGTATTTTGGAGCTAAATTACTGGCTCTCTGCACGTATTCGCAGTTTAAAATTACGAGATTTTATACCGAAAATATTCCAATTTCTGAGAGCGGCGATGGATCACATTTTGCCCAAACCCTCCCTGCAGTTTTAAAAATATCCCAACATCCCAAATTCGACCCTTGAGCCATTATTTGGAAGCTAAATTTTAGCTTTCTGCATGTATTCGCTTTTTGAAATTACGACATTGAATACCGAAAATATGCCAATTACTAAAAGCAACGGTGGATCACATTTTGCCCAAACCCTTCCTGCAGTTTTTAAAATGTCCCAAACATCCCAAATTCGACCTTTGAGCCTTATTTTGGAGCCAAATTCTGTCTCTCTGAACGTATTCGCAGTTTGAAATTACGAATTTTTATACTGAAAATATGCCAATTACTGAATTCGCAGTTCTGCCCAAACCCTCCGTGCAGTTTTCAAAATATCCCAAGCATCTCAAATTCGACGCTTGAGCCATATTTTGAAACCAAATTAAGACTCTCTGCAAGTATTCGCAGTTTGAAATTACGACTTTTTATAATGAAAAAATGCCAATTACTGTAAGCAGCGATGGGTCACATTTTGCCTAACCCCCCCCCCCCCCTGCAGTTTGCAAAATATCCCAAACATCCCAAATTCGACCTTTGAGACATATTTTGGAGCCAAATTCTGGCTCTGCACGTATTCGCAGTTTGAAATTACGACTTTTATACTGAAAATATGCCAATTACTGAAAGGGGCGATGGATCACATTATGACCAAACCCTCCCTGCAATTTTTTTAAATACCCCAAACATCCCAAATTCGACCCTTGAACCATATTTTCTAACCAAAATCTGGCTATCTGCATGTATTCGCAGTTTGAAAAAACCACTTTTTATACAGAAAATATGCCAATTACTGAAAGCAGCGATAGATCACATTTTGCTCCAATCCACTATTCAGTTTTAAAATATCCCAAGCATACCAAATTCGACCCTTGAGCCATAATTTGGAGCCAAATTCTGGCTCTCTGCACATATTCGCAGGTTGAAATTACAACATTTTATACCGAAAATATGTCAATTACTGAAAGCAGCGATAGGTCACATTTTGCCCCCCCCCTCTCCCTGCAGTTCTCAAAATATCCCAAACACCCTAAATTCGACGCTAGAGCCATATTTTGGAGTCAAATTTGGGCTCTCTGCACGTATTCGTAGTTTGAAATTACGACTTATTATACAGAAAATATGCCAATTACTGAAAGCGGCGATGGGTCACCTTCTGCCCAAACCCTCCTTGCAGTATTCAAAATATCCAAAACATCCCAAATTCAACGCTTGAGCTATATTTTGGAGCCAAATTCTGGCTCCCTGCACGTATTCGCAGTTTAAAATTACGAATTTTATACTGAAAATATGTCAATTACTGAAAGCAGCGAAGGGTCACATTTTGCCCAAAACCCTCCGCAGTTTTCAAAATATCCTAAACATCCCAAATTCGACTCTTGAGCCATATTTTTAAGCCAAATTTTGGCTCTCTGCACATGTTCGCAGGTTGATATTACGAATTTTTATACCGAAAATATGCCAATTACGGAGAGCAGCGATGGGTCACATTTTGCCCAAACCCACTTTGCACTTTTCAAAATATCCCAAACATTCCAAGTTCGACGCTTGAACCATATTTTGAAGACAAATTCGGCCTCGTTGCACGTATTCGCAGTTTGAAATTACGTCATTTTACACAGAAAATATGCCAATTACTTAGAGCGGCGATAGGTCACATTTTGTCCAAACGCCCCTGCAGTTATTAAATTATCTCAAACATCCCAAATACGACCCTTGAGTCATATTTTGGAGCCAAATGTTGGCACGCTGCACATATTCGCAGCTTGAAATTACGAATTTTTATACCGAAAATATGCCAATTACGGAGAGCGGCGATGGATCACATTTTGCCCAAACCCTCCCTCCAGTTTTCAAGATATCCCTAACTTCCTAAATTCGACCCTGGAGCCTTATTTTAGAGGCAAGTTCTGGCTTTCTTCACGTATTCGCAGGTTGAAATTACGACTTTTTATACCGAAAATATGCCAATTACTTTGGCAATGGGTCACATTTTGCCCATACCCCGCCATGCAGTTTTCAAAATATCGGAAACATCCCAAATTCGACGCTTGAGCCATATTTTGGAGAAAAATTGTTGCTCTCTGCACGTATTAGCAGTTTTAAATTTTGACTCCTTATACCGAAATAATACCAATTACTGTGAGCGGCGAAATGTCACATTTTGCCCAAAACCCCCTGCAGTTTTCAAAATATCCCAATTATCCCAAATTCCACCCGTACGCCAAATTTTGGAGCAAATTCTGGCTCTCTGCACGTATTCGCAGTTTTACATTAGGATTTTTTATACCGAAAATATGCCAATTACTTTATATATACGATAACAATGATGCAAACACATAATTGATTAGATAATAACTTTGAATACTTCATTATCAATCAAATATTTGTTTCTCGTTAAAATACTGAGTAAGATATTAAAAAGGGGAGAAGTTCTGCTTTTATTGCATATATCGACGTTTCAGCCGAAATAGAGCGGTTTTCGTGTACATCTTCCATCGGTAATATTAACAAAAAATCAGTAACATTTTAGTTAATTCTAATGAAAACACATTGAATTTTATCGTTTGTATTGGAAACAACATTGTCATATGTCTTTTCTTGGATCTAAATAATACGAAACCTCGCTCTATGATTTGAAGTTAAAATCCTAAAATATGGTAAAATAGTGACTTTTTTCACGTTTTTCATGTAGTTTGATATTACGTAAATATACTCATTTTTACCAATATTTCGATACTATTTCATGTAGTATCACGATATGTTATTTGTCCTTCAAATCTCAGAATTTCGCATAATATTGCATTTTAAGCAAGTTTTTTTGCATTTTGTTTCGTACGAAAAATCATCGAATTTAGCAATATTTTGACGTTTATCATCTCCTTTTCCTTTATGTGATTTAAACAAAATATTATCGAATTAGGCAATATTTTGCTGTTTTTCCACGTTTTTGTGAATTTTCAGTTTATGGGTATTAATTCATTATATATACGATAAAAATGATGCAAATACATAATTGATTAGATAATACCCTTAAATACTTCATTTTCAAAAACTATTTGTTTCTCGTTAAAATACTGTGTAAGATTTTGAAAAGGGGAGAAGTTCTGTTTTTATTGCATATATCGACGTTTCAGCCAGAATAGAGCGGTTTTCGTGTACATCTTCCATCGGTAATATAAACGGAAAAGCAGGAACATTTTAGTTAATTCTAATGAAAACACATTGATTTTTATCGTTTGTATTTTAAACAACATTGTCATATGGCTTTTCTTGGATCTAAATAATACGAAACCTCGCTCTATGATTTGAAGTTAAAATCCTCAAATATGGTTAAATAGTGACTTTTTCACGTTTTTCATGTAGTTTGATATTACGTAAATATATTCATTTTTACCAATATTTCGATACTATTTCATGTAGTATCACAATATGTGATTTGGCCTTCAAATCTCAGAATTTCGCATAATATTGCATTTTAAGCAATTTTTTTTGCATTTTGTTATGTACGAAAAATCATCGAATTTAGCAATATTTTGACGTTTATCATCTCCTTTTCCTTTATGTGATTTAAACAAAATATCATCGAATTAGGCAATATTTTGCTGTTTTTCCACGTTTTTGTGAATTTTCAGATTATGGGTATTAATTCATTATATATACGATAAAAATGATGCAAACACATAATTGATTAGATAATACCCTTAAATACTTCATTTTCAATCAACTATTTGTTTCTCGTTAAAATACTGAGTAAGATATTGAAAAGGGGAGAAGTTCTGTTTTTCTTGCATATATCGACGTTTCAGCCGGAATAGAGCGGTTTTCGTGTACATCTTCAATCGGTAATATTAACGGAAAATCAGGAACATTTTAGTTAATTCTAATGAAAAAACATTGATTTTTATCGTTTGTATTGGAAACAACATTGTCATATGTCTTTTCTTGGATCTAAATAATACGAAACCACGCTCTATGATTTGAAGTTAAAATCCTCAAATATCTTTAAATAGTGATTTTTTCACGTTTTTCATGTACATTGATATTACGTAAATATATTCATTTTTGCCAATATTTCGATACTATTTCATGTACGAGAAACAAATGGTTGATTGAAAATGAAGTATTTAAGGTAAATTTCTAATCAATTATGTGTTTGCATCATTTTCATCATATATTTATTGAATTAATACCCATAGACTGAAAATTCAAAAAACGTGGAAAAACGGGAAAATATTGCCTAATTCGATGATGTTATGTTTAAATCACATAAAGGAAAACGGGATGATTAACGTCAAAATATTGCTAAATTTGATGATTATTCATACGAAACTAAATGCAAGAAAACTTGCTTAAAATGCAATATTATGCGAAATTCTGAGATTTAAAGGCTAAATTACATATCGTGATACTAATTGAAATAGTATCGAAATATTGGTAAAAATGAATATATATACGTAATATCAAACTACATGATTAACGTGAAAAAGTCACTATTTTACCATATTTGAGGATTTTAACTTCATATCATAGAGCGAGGTTTCGTATTAATTAGAACCAAGAAAAGACATATGACAATGTTGTTTAAAATACAAACGATAAAAATCAATGTGTTTTCATTAGAATTAACTAAAATGTTCCTGATTTTCCGTTTATATTACCGATGGAAGATGTACACGTAACACCGCTCTAATCCGGCTGATACGTCGATATATGCAATAAAAGCCGAACTTCTCCCCTTTTCAATATCCTACTCAGTATTTTAACGAGAAACATATGGTTGATTGAAAATGAAGTATTTAAGGTTAATTTATAATCAATTATGTGTTTGCATCATTTTCATTCGTATATTTAATGAATTAATACCCATAGACAGAAAATTCACAAAAACGTGGAAAAACGGCAAAATATTGTCTAATTCGATGATATTATGTTTAAATCACATAAAGGAAAAGGAGATGATAAACGTCAAAATATTGCTAAATTTGATGATTTTTCATACGAAACAAAATGCAAGAAAACTTGCTTAAAATGCAATATTATGCGAAATTCTGAGATTTGAAGGCTAAATCACATATCGTGATACTAATTGAAATAGTATCGAAATATTGGTAAAAATGAATATATATACGTAATATCAAACTACATGATTAACGTGAAAAAGTCACTGTTTTACCATATTTGAGGATTTTCACTTCAAATCATAGAGCGAGGTTTCGTGTTATTTAGATTCAAGAAAAGACATATGACAATGTTTTTTCCAATACAAATGATAAAAAACAATGTGTTTTCATTAGAATTAACTAAAATGTTCTTGATTATCAGTTTATATTACCGATGGAAGATGTACACGTAAAACCGCTCTATTCCGGCTGAAACGTCGATATATGCAATAAAAACCGAACTTCTCCCCTTTTCAATATCTTACTCAGAATTTTAAGGAGAAACAAATAGATGATTGAAAATGAAGTATTTAAGGTTATTATCTAATCAATTATGTGTTTGCATCATTTTTATCGTATATATATAATGAATAAATACCTATAGACTGAAAATTCACAAAAACGTGAAAAACGGCAAAATATTGCCTAATTCGATGATATTATGTTTAAATAACATAAAGGAAAAGGGGATGATAAACGTCAAAATATTGCTAAATTCGATGATTTTTCGTACGAAACACAATGCAAGAAAACTTGCTTAAAATGCAATATTATGCGAAATTCTGAGATTTGAAGGCCAAATCACATATCGTGATACTACATGAAATAGTATCGAAATATAGGTACAAATGAATATATTTACGTAATATCAAACTACATGATTAACGTGAAAAAGTCACTATTTTACCATATTTGAGGATTTTGCCTTCAAATCATAGAGCGAGGTTTTCTATTATTTAGATCCAAGAAAAGACATATGCCAATGTTGTTTCCAATACAAATGATAAAAATCAATGTTTTTTCATTACAATTAACTAAAATGTTCTTGATTTTCCGTTTATATTACCGATTGAAGATGTACACGTACAACCGCTCCAATCCGTCTGAAACGTCGATATATGCAATAAAAACCGAACTTCTCCCCTTTTCAATATCTTACTCAGTATTTTAACGAGAAACAAATAGATAATTAAAATGAAGTATTTAAGGTTATTATCCAATCAATTATGTGTTTGCATCATTTTTATCGTATATATAATGAATTAATACCCATAGACTGAAAATTCACAAAAATGTGGAAAAATGGCAAAATATTGCCTAATTCGATGATATTTTGTTTAAATCACATAAAGGAAAAGGAGATGATAAACGTTAAAATATTGTTAAATTCGATGATTTTTCGTACGAAACAAAATGCAAGAAAACTTGCTTAAAATGCAATATTATGCGAAATTCTGAGATTTGAAGGCCAAATCACATATCGTGATACTACATGAAATAGTATCGAAATATTGGTAAAAATGAATATATTTACGTAATATCAAACTACATGAAATCCGTTAAAAAGTCACTATTTTACCATATTTGAGGATTTTAACTTCAAATCACAGAGCGAGGATTCGTATTAATTACATCCAAGAAAAGACATATGACAATGTTGTTTCCAATACAAATGATAAAAACCAATGTGTTTTCATAAGAATTATCTAAAATGTTCCTGATTTTCCGTTTATATTACCGATGTAAGATGTACACGTAAAACCGCTCTAATCCGTCTGAAACGTCGATATATGCAATAAAAACAGAACTTCTCCCCTTTTCAATATCCTACTCAGTATTTTAACGAGAAACAAATGGTTGGTTGAAAATGAAGAATTTAAGGTTAATTTTTAATCAATTATGTGTTTGCATCATTTTTATCGTATATTTAATGAATATATAAAAATAAATTAAAAAATCACAAAAACGTGGAAAAACGGCAAAATATTGCCTAATTCGATGATATTTTGCTTAAATCACATAAAGGAAAAGGGGATGATGAACGTCAAAATATTGCTAAATTCGATGATTTATCGTACGAAACAAAATGCAAGAAAACTTGCTTAAAATGCAATATTATGCGACATTCTGAGATTTGAATGCCAAATCACATATCGTGATACTATATGAAATAGTATAGAAATATTTGTAAAAATGAATATATTTACGTAATATCAAACGACATGATTAACATGAAAAAGTCACAATTTTACCATATTTGAGGATTTTAACTTCAAATCAATGAGCGAGGTTTCGTATTATTTAGATCCAAGAAAAGACATAGGACAATGTTGTTTCCAATACAAATGATAAAAATCAATGTGTTTTCATTAGAATTAATTAAAATGTTCCTGATTTTCCGTTTATATTACCGATGGAAGATGTACACGAAAAGCGCTCTATTCCGGCTGAAACGTCGATATATGCAATAAAAACAGAACTTCTCCCCTTTTCAATATCTTACTCAGTATTTTAACATGAAACAATTAGTTGATTGAAAATAAAGTATTTAAGGTTATTATCTAATCAATTATGTGTTTGCATCATTTTTATCGTATATATAATGAATTAATATCCATAAACTGAAAATTCACAAAAAAGTGAAAAACGGCAAAATATTGCCTAATTCGATGATATTTTGCTTAAATCACATAAAGGAAAAGGGGATGATGAACGTCAAAATATTGCTAAATTCGATGATTTTTCGTACGAAACAAAATGCAAGAAAACTTGCTTAAAATGCAATATTATGCGACATTCTGAGATTTGAATGCCAAATCACATATCGTGTTACTATATGAAATAGTATAGAAATATTGGTAAAAATGAATATATTTACGTAATATCAAACGACATGATTAACATGAAAAAGTCACAATTTTACCATATTTGAGGATTTTAACTTCAAATCAATGAGCGAGGTTTCGTATTATTTAGATCCAAGAAAAGACATATGACAATGTTGTTTTCAATACAAATAATAAAAACCAATGTGTTTTCATAAGAATTAAGAAAAATGTTCCTGATTTTCCGTTTATATTACCGATCGAAGATGTACACGTAACACCGCTCTAATCCGGCTGATACGTCGATATATGCAATAAAAACCGAACTTCTCCCCTTTTCAATATCCTACTCAGTATTTTCACGAGAAACAATTGGTTGATTGAAAATGAAGTATTTAAGGTTAATTTCTAATCAGTTATGTGTTTGCATCATTTTTATCATATATTTAATGAATTAATACCCATAGACTGAAAATTCACAAAAATGTGGAAAAACGGCAAAATATTGCCTAATTCGATGATATTATATTTAAATCACATAAAGGAAATGGGGATGATAAACGTCAAAATATTGCTAAATTTGATGATTTTTCATACGAAACAAAATGCAAGAAAACTTGCTTAAAATGCAATATTATGCGAAATTCTGAGATTTGAAGGCCAAATCACATATCGTGATACTACATGAAATAGTATCGAAATATTGGTAAAAATGAATATATTTACGTAATATCAAACTACATGAAAAACTTGAAAAAAAGTCACTATTTGACCATATTTGAGGATTTTACCTTCAAATCATAGAGCGAGGTTTCGTATTATTTAGATCCAAGAAAAGACATATGACAATGTTGTTTTCAATACAAATGATAAAAACCAATGTGTTTTCATTAGAATTAACTAAAATGTTCCTGATTTTCCGTTTATTTTACCGCTGGAAGATGTACACGTTAATCCGCTCTAATTCGGCTGAAACGTCGATATATGCAATAAAAACCGAACTTCTCCTTTTTTCAATATCCTACACAGTATTTTAACGAGAAACAAATGGTTGATTGAAAATGAAGTATTTAAGGTTAATTTTTAATCAATTATGTGTTTGCATCATTTTTATCGTATATTTAATGAATGTATAGCAATAAACTAAAAATTCACAAAAACGTGGAAAAACGGCAAAATATTGCCTATTTCGATGATATTATGTTTAAATCACATAAAGGAAAAGGGGATGATAAACGTCAAAATATTGCTAAATTTGATGATTTTTCGTACGAAACAAAATGCAAGAAAACTTGCTGAAATGCAATATTATGCGATATTCTGAGATTTGAAAGCCAAATCACATATCGTGATACTAAATGAAATAGTATCGAAATATTGGTAAAAAGGAATATATTTACGTAATATCAAACTACATGAAAAACATGAAAAAAGTCACTATTTAACCATATTTGAGTATTTTAACTTCAAATGATAGAGCGAGGTTTTGTATTATTTAGATCCAAGAAAAGACATGACAATGTTGTTTCCAATACAAATGATAAAAACCAATGTGTTTTCATTAGAATTAATTAAAATGTTCCTGATTTTCCGTTTATATTACCGATGGAAGATGTACACGAAAAGCGCTCTATTCCGGCTGAAACGTCGATATATGCAACAAAAACAGAACTTCTCCCCTTTTCAATATCTTACTCAGTATTTTAACGAGAAACTATTAGTTGATTGAAAATAAAGTATTTAAGGTTATTATCTAATCAATTATGTGTTTGCATCATTTTTATCGTATATATAATGAATTAATACCCATAAACTGAAAATTCACAAAAACGTGAAAAACGGCAAAATATTGCCTAATTCGATGATATTTTGTTTAAATCACATAAAGGAAAAGAAAATGATAAACGTCAAAATATTGCTAAATTCGATGATTTTTCGTATGAAACAAAATTCAAGAAAACTTGCTTAAAATGCAATATTATGCGAAATTCTGAGATTTGAAGGCCAAATCACATATCGTGATACTACATAAAATAGTATCGAAATATTGGTAAAAATGAATATATTTACGTAATATCAAACTACATGATTAACGTGAAAAAGTCACTATTTTACCATATTTGAGGATTTTAACTTAAAATCATAGAGCGAGGTTTTGTATTATTTAGATCCAAGGAAAGACATATGACAATGTTGTTTCCAATACAAATGATAAAAACCAATGTGTTTTCATGAGAATTAAGAAAATGTTCCTGATTTTCAGTTTATATTACCGATGGAAGATGTACACGTAACACCGCTCTAATCCGGCTGATACGTCGATATATGCAATAACAACCGAACTTCTCCCCTTTTCAATATCCTACTCAGTATTTTAACGAGAAACAAATGGTTGATTGAAAATGAAGTATTTAAGGTGAATTTCTATTCAATTATGTGTTTGCATCTTTTTTATCGTATATTTAATGAGTTAATAACAATAAACTGAAAATTCACAAAAACGTGGAAAACGGCAAAATATTGCCTAATTCGATGATATTATGTTTAAATCACATAAAGGAAAAGGGGATGATAAACGTCAAAATATTGCTAAATTTGATGATTTTTCGTACGAAACAAAATGCAAGAAAACTTACTTAAAATGCAGTATTATGCGAAATTTTCAGTTTTGGAGGCCAAATCACATATCGTGATACTACATGAAATAGTATCGAAATATTGGTAAAAATGAATATATTTACGTAATATCAAACTACATGAAAACCGTGAAAAAAGTCACTATTTTACCATATTTGAGGATTTTAACTTCAAATCATAGAGCGAGGTTTCGTGTTATTTAGATCCATGAAAAGACATATACCAATGTTGTTTCCAATACAAATGATACAAATTAATGTGTTTTTATTAGAATTAACTAAAATGTTCTTGATTTTCCGTTTATATTACCGATGGAAGATGTACACGTAAAACCGCTCTAATCCGGCTGATACGTCGATATATGCAATAAAAACCGAACTTCTCCCCTTTTCAATATCCTACTCAGTATTTTCACGAGAAACAATTGGTTGATTAAAAATGAAGTATTTAAGGTTAATTTCTAATCAGTTATGTGTTTGCATCATTTTTATCGTATAATTAATGAATATATACCAATAAAGTAAAAATTCACAAAAACGTGGAAAAACGGTAAAATATTGCCTAATTCGATGATATTATGTTTAAATCACATAAAGGAAAATGGGATAATAAACGTCAAAATATTGCTAAATTTGATAATTTTTCATACGAAACAAAATGCAAGAAAACTTGCTTAAAATACAATATTATGCGAAATTCTGAGATTTGAAGGCTAAATCACATATCGTGATACTACATGAAATAGTATCGAAATATTGGTAAAAATGAATATATTTACGTAATATCAAACTTCATGAAAACCGTGAAAAAAGACACTATTTTACCATATTTGAGGATTTTAACTTCAAATCATAGAGCGAGGTTTCGTATTAATTAGATCCAAGAAAAGACATATGACAATGTTGTTTCCAATACAAATGATAAAAACCAATGTGTTTTCATAAGAATTAACTTAAATGTTCCTGATTTTCCGTTTATATTACCGATGGAAGATGTACACGTAAAACCGCTCTAATCCGTCTGAAACGTCGATATATTCAATAAAAACAGAACTTCTCCCCTTTTCAATATCTTACTCAGTATTTTAACGAGAAACAAATGGTTGATTGAAAATGAAGAATTTAAAGTTAATTTTTAATCAATTATGTGTTTGCATCATTTTTATCGTATATTTAATGAATTAATATCAATAAACTAAAAATTCACAAAAACGTGGAAAAACGGCAAAATATTGCCTAATTCGATGATATTATGTTTAAATCAAATAAAGGAAAAGGGGATGATAAACGTCAAAATATTGCTAAATTTGATGATTTTTCGTACGAAACAAAATGCAAGAAAACTTGTTTAAAATGCAATATTATGCGATATTCTGAGATTTGAAGGCCAAATCACATATCGTGATACTACATAAAATAGTATCGAAATATTGGTAAAATGAATATATTTACGTAATATCAAACTACATGAAAAACGTGAAAAAAGTCACTATTTTACCATATTTGAGGATTTTAACTTCAAATCATCCAGCGAGGTATCGTATTATTTAGATCCAAGAAAAGACATATGACAATGTTGTTTCCAATACAAATGATAAAAACCAACGTGTTTTCATTAGAATTAACTAAAATGTTCCTGATTTTCCGTTTATATTACCGATGGAAGATGTACACGTAAAACCGCTCTAATCCGGCTGATACGTCGATATATGCAATAAAAACCGAACTTCTCCCCTTTTCAATATCCTACTCAGTATTTTCACGAGAAACAATTGGTTGATTAAAAATGAAGTATTTAAGGTTAATTTCTAATCAGTTATGTGTTTGCATCATTTTTATCGTATAATTAATGAATATATACCAATAAAGTAAAAATTCACAAAAACGTGGAAAAACGGCAAAATATTGCCTAATTCGATGATATTATGTTTAAATCACATAAAGGAAAATGGGATAATAAACGTCAAAATATTGCTAAATTTGATAATTTTTCATACGAAACAAAATGCAAGAAAACTTGCTTAAAATACAATATTATGCGAAATTCTGAGATTTGAAGGCTAAATCACATATCGTGATACTACATGAAATAGTATCGAAATATTGGTAAAAATGAATATATTTACGTAATATCAAACTTCATGAAAACCGTGAAAAAAGACACTATTTTACCATATTTGAGGATTTTAACTTCAAATCATAGAGCGAGGTTTCGTATTAATTAGATCCAAGAAAAGACATATGACAATGTTGTTTCCAATACAAATGATAAAAACCAATGTGTTTTCATAAGAATTAACTTAAATGTTCCTGATTTTCCGTTTATATTACCGATAGAAGATGTACACGTAAAACCGCTCTAATCCGTCTGAAACGTCGATATATTCAATAAAAACAGAACTTCTCCCCTTTTCAATATCTTACTCAGTATTTTAACGAGAAACAAATGGTTGATTGAAAATGAAGAATTTAAAGTTAATTTTTAATCAATTATGTGTTTGCATCATTTTTATCGTATATTTAATGAATTAATATCAATAAACTAAAAATTCACAAAAACGTGGAAAAACGGCAAAATATTGCCTAATTCGATGATATTATGTTTAAATCAAATAAAGGAAAAGGGGATGATAAACGTCAAAATATTGCTAAATTTGATGATTTTTCGTACGAAACAAAATGCAAGAAAACTTGTTTAAAATGCAATATTATGCGATATTCTGAGATTTGAAGGCCAAATCACATATCGTGATACTACATAAAATAGTATCGAAATATTGGTAAAATGAATATATTTACGTAATATCAAACTACATGAAAAACGTGAAAAAAGTCACTATTTTACCATATTTGAGGATTTTAACTTCAAATCATCCAGCGAGGTATCGTATTATTTAGATCCAAGAAAAGACATATGACAATGTTGTTTCCAATACAAATGATAAAAACCAACGTGTTTTCATTAGAATTAACTAAAATGTTCCTGATTTTCCGTTTATATTACCGATGGAAGATGTACACATAAAACCGCTCTAATCCGGCTGAAACGTCGATATATGCAATAAAAACAGAACTTCTCCCCTTTTCAATATCCTACACAGTATTTTAACGAGAAACAAATGGTTGATTGAAAATGAAGTATTTAAGGTTAATTTTTAATCAATTATGTGTTTGCATCATTTTTATCGTATATTTAATGAATTAATAACAATAAACTGAAAATTGACAAAAACGTGGAAAAACGGCAAAATATTGCCTAATTCGATGATATTATGTTTAAATCCAATAAAGGAAAAGGGGATGATAAACGTCAAAATATTGCTAAATTCCATGATTTTTCGTACGAAACAAAAAGCAAGAAAACTTGCTTAAAATGCAATATTATGCGAAATTCTGAGATTTGAAGGCCAAATTTCATATCGTGATACTACATGAAATAGTATCAAAATATTGGTAAAAATTAATATATTTACGTAATATCAAACTACATGAATAACGTGAAATAGTCACTATTTGAGGATTTTAACTTCAAATCATAGAGCGAGGTTTTCTATTATTTAAATCCAAGAAAAGACATATGACAATGTTGTTTCCAATACAAATGATAAAAACCAATGTGTTTTCATTAGAATTAACTAAAATGTTCCTGATTTTATGTTTATATTACCGATGGAAGATGTACACGTAAAACCGCTCTAATCCGGCTGAAACGTCGATATTTGCAATAAAAACCGAACTTCTCCCCTTTTCAATATCTTACTCAGTATTTTAACGAGAAACAAATAGATGATTGAAAATGAAGTATTTAAGGTTATTATCTAATCAATTATGTGTTTGCATCATTTTTATCGTATATATAATGAATTAATACCCATAGACTGAAAATTCACAAAAACGTGGAAAAATGGCAAAATATTGCCTAATTCGATGATATTTTGTTTAAATCAAATAAAGGAAAAGGGGATGATAAACGTCAAAATATTGCTAAATTTGATGATTTTTCGTACGAAACAAAATGCAAGAAAACTTGTTTAAAATGCAATATTATGCGATATTCTGAGATTTGAAGGCCAAATCACATATCGTGATACTAAATGAAATAGTATCGAAATATTGGTAAAAATGAATTTATTTACGTAATATCAAACTACATGAAAAACGTGAAAAAAGTCACTCTATTACCATATATGAGGATTTTAACTTCAAATCATCCAGCGAGGTTTCGTATTATTTAGATCCAAGAAAAGACATATGACAATGTTGTTTCCAATACAAATGATAAAAACCAACGTGTTTTCATTAGAATTAACTAAAATGTTCCTGATTTTCCGTTTATATTACCGATGGAAGATGTACACGTAAAACCGCTCTAATCCGGCTGAAACGTCGATATATGCAATAAAAACAGAACTTCTCCCCTTTTCAATATCCTACACAGTATTTTAACGAGAAACAAATGGTTGATTGAAAATGAAGTATTTAAGGTTAATTTTTAATCAATTATGTGTTTGCATCATTTTTATCGTATATTTAATGAATTAATAACAATAAACTGAAAATTGACAAAAAGTGGAAAAACGGCAAAATATTGCCTAATTCGATGATATTATGTTTAAATCCAATAAAGGAAAAGGGGATGATAAACGTCAAAATATTGCTAAATTCCATGATTTTTCGTACGAAACAAAATGCAAGAAAACTTGCTTAAAATGCAATATTATGCGAAATTCTGAGATTTGAAGGCCAAATCTCATATCGTGATACTACATGAAATAGTATCAAAATATTGGTAAAAATGAATATATTTACGTTATATCAAACTACATGATTAACGTGAAATAGTCACTATTTGAGGATTTTAACTTCAAATCATAGAGCGAGGTTTTCTATTATTTAAATCCAAGAAAAGACATATGACAATGTTGTTTCCAATACAAATGATAAAAAACAATGTGTTTTCATTAGAATTAACTATAATATTCTTGATTTTCCGTTTATATTAACGATGGAAGATGTACACGTAAAACCGCTCTATTCCGGCTGAGACGTCGATATATGCAATAAAAACCGAACTTCTCCCCTTTTCAATATCCTACTCAGTATTTTAACGAGAAACAAATGGTTGATTGAAAATGAAGTATATAAGGTTAATTTTTAATCAATTATGTGTTTGCATAATTTTTATCGTATATTTAATGAATTAATAACAATAAACTGAAAATTGACAAAAACGTGGAAAAATGGCAAAATATTGCCTAATTCGATGATTTTTCATACGAAACAAAATGCAAGAAAACTTGCTTAAAATGCAATATTATGCGAAATTCTGAGATTTGAAGGCCAAATCACGTATCGTGATACTACATGAATTAGTATCGAAATATTGGTAAAAATGAATTTATTTACGTAATATCAAACTACATGAAAACCGTGAAAAAAGTCACTATTTTACCATATTTGAGGATTTTAACTTCAAATCATAGAGCGAGGTTTCGTAATAATTAGATCCAAGAAAAGACATATGACAATGTTGTTTCCAATACAAATGATAAAAACCAATGTGTTTTCATAAAAATTAACTAAAATGTTCCTGATTTTCCGTTTATATTACCGATGGAAGATGTACACGTAACACCGCTCTAATCTGGCTGATACGTCGATATATGCAATAAAAATCGAACTTCTCCCCTTTTCAATATCTTACTCAGTATTTTAACGAGAAACAAATAGATGATTGAAAATGAAGTATTTAAGGTTATTATCTAATCAATTATGTGTTTGCATCATTTTTATCGTATATATAATAAATTAATACCCATAAACTGAAAATTCACAAAAACGTGAAAAACGGCAAAATATTGCCTAATTCCATGATATTTTGTTTAAATCACATAAAGGAAAAGAAGATGACAAACGTCAAAATATTGCTAAATTCGATGATTTTTCGTACGAAACAAAATGCAAGAAAACTTGCTTAAAATGCAATATTATGCGAAATTCTGAGATTTGAAGGCTAAATCACATATCGTTATACTACGTGAAATAGTATCGAAATATTGGTAAAAATGAATATATTTACGTAATATCAAACTACATGAAAAACGTGAAAAAAGTCACTATTTTACCATATTTGAGGATTTTAACTTCAAATCATCCAGCGAGGTTTCGTATTATTTAGATCCAAGAAAAGACATATGACAATGTTGTTTTCAATACAAATGATAAAAACCAATGTGTTTTCATTAGAATTAACTAAAATGTTCCTGATTTTCCGTTTATTTTACTGAGGGAAGATGTACACGTTAATCCGCTCTAATCCGGCTGAAACGTCGATATATGCAATAAAAACAGAACTTCTCCCCTTTTCAATATCATACTCAGTATTTTAACGAGAAACAAATAGTTGATTGAAAATGAAGTATTCAAGGTGATTATCTAATCAATTATGTGTTTGCATCATTTTTATCGTATATATAATGAATTAATTCCCATTGACTGAAAATTCACTAAAACGTGGATAAACGGTAAAATATTGCCTAATTCGATGACACTTTGTTTAAATCACATAAAGAAAAGGGGATGATAAACGTCAAAATATTGCTAAAATCGATGATTTTTCGTACGAAACAAATTGCAAGAAAACTTGCTTAAAATGCAATATTATGAGAAATTCTGAGATTTGAAAGCCAAATCACATATCGTGATACTATATGAAATAGTATCGAAATATTGGTAAAAATGAATATATTTACGTAATATCAAACTACATGAAAAACGTGAAAAAGTCACTATTTTACCATATTTGAGGATTTTAACTTCAAATCATAGAGCGAGGTTTCGTATTATTAAGATCCAAGAAAAGACATATGACAATGTTGTTTCCAATACAAATGATAAAAACCAATGTGTTTTAATTAGAATTAATTAAAATGTTCCTGATTTTCCGTTTATATTACCGATGGAAGATATACACGTAAAACCGCTCTAATCCGGCTGAAACGTCGATATATGCAATAAAAACCGAACTTCTCCACTTTTCAATATCCTACTCAGTATTTTAACGAGAAACAAATGGTTGATTGAAAATGAAGTATTTAAGGTTAATTTCTAATCAATTATGTGTTTGCATCATTTTTATCGCATATTTAATGAATTAATAACAATAAACTGAAAATTCACAAAAACGTGGAAAAACGTCAAAATATTGCCTAATTCGATGATATTATGTTTAAATCACATAAAGGAAAAGGGGATGATAAACATCAAAATATTGCTAAATTTGATGATTTTTCGTACGAAATAAAATGCAAGAAAACTTGCTTAAAATGCAATATTATGCGAAATCTGATATTTGAAGGCCAAATCACATATCGTGATACTACATGAAATAGTATCGAAATATTGGTAAAATGAATATGTTTACGAAATATCAAACTACATGAAAAACGTGAAAAAGTCACTATTTAACCATATTTGAGGATTTTAACTTCAAATCATAGAGCGAGGTTTCGTATTATTTAGATCGAAGAAAAGACATATGACAATGTTGTTTCCAATACAAACGATAAAAATCAATGTGTTTTCATTAGAATTAACTAAAATGTTCCTGATTTTCCGCTTATATTACCGATGGAAGATGTACACGAAAACCGCTCTATTCCGGCTGAAACGTCGATATATGGAATAAAAACTGAACTTCTCCCCTTTTCAATATCATACTCAGTATTTTAACGAGAAACAAATGGTTGATTGAAAATGAAGTATTTAAGGTTAATTTTTAATCAATTATGTGTTTGCATAATTTTTATCGTATATTTAATGAATTAATAACAATAAACTGAAAATTGACAAAAACGTGGAAAAACGGCAAAATATTGCCTAATTCGATGATATTATGTTTAAATCACATAAAGGAAAAGAAGATGATAAACGTCAAAATATTGCTAAATTCGATGATTTTTCATACGAAACAAAATGCAAGAAAACTTGCTTAAAATGCAATATTATGCGAAATTCTGAGATTTGAAGGCCAAATCACGTATCGTGATACTAAATGAAATAGTATCGAAATATTGGTAAAAATGAATTTATTTACGTAATATCAAACTACATGAAAACCGTGAAAAAAGTCACTATTTTACCATATTTGAGGATTTTAACTTCAAATCATAGAGCGAGGTTTCGTATTATTTAGATCCAAGAAAAGACATATGACAATGTTGTTTTCAATACAAATGATAAAAACCAATGTGTTTTCATTAGAATTAACTAAAATGTTCCTGATTTTCCGTTTATTTTACCGCTGGAAGATGTACACGTTAATCCGCTCTAATTCGGCTGAAACGTCGATATATGCAACAAAAACAGAACTTCTCCCCTTTTCAATATCTTACTCAGTATTTTAACGAGAAACTATTAGTTGATTGAAAATAAAGTATTTAGGGTTATTATCTAATCAATTATGTGTTTGCATCATTTTTATCGTATATATAATGAATTAATACCCATAAACTGAAAATTCACAAAAACGTGAAAAACGGCAAAATATTGCCTAATTCGATGATATTTTGTTTAAATCACATAAAGGAAAAGAAAATGACAAACGTCAAAATATTGCTAAATTCGATGATTTTTCGTATGAAACAAAATTCAAGAAAACTTGCTTAAAATGCAATATTATGCGAAATTCTGAGATTTGAAGGCCAAATCACATATCGTGATACTACATAAAATAGTATCGAAATATTGGTAAAAATGAATATATTTACGTAATATCAAACTACATGAAAACCGTGAAAAAAGTCACTATTTTACCATATTTGAGGATTTTAACTTCAAATCATAGAGCGAGGTTTCGTATTATTTAGATCCATGAAAAGACATATACCAATGTTGTTTCCAATACAAATGATACAAATTAATGTGTTTTTATTAGAATTAACTAAAATGTTCTTGATTTTCCGTTTATATTACCGATGGAAGATGTACACGTAAAACCGCTCTAATCCGGCTGATACGTCGATATATGCAATAAAAACCGAACTTCTCCCCTTTTCAATATCCTACTCAGTATTTTCACGAGAAACAATTGGTTGATTAAAAATGAAGTATTTAAGGTTAATTTCTAATCAGTTATGTGTTTGCATCATTTTTATCGTATAATTAATGAATATATACCAATAAAGTAAAAATTCACAAAAACGTGGAAAAACGGCAAAATATTGCCTAATTCGATGATATTATGTTTAAATCACATAAAGGAAAATGGGATAATAAACGTCAAAATATTGCTAAATTTGATAATTTTTCATACGAAACAAAATGCAAGAAAACTTGCTTAAAATACAATATTATGCGAAATTCTGAGATTTGAAGGCTAAATCACATATCGTGATACTACATGAAATAGTATCGAAATATTGGTAAAAATGAATATATTTACGTAATATCAAACTTCATGAAAACCGTGAAAAAAGACACTATTTTACCATATTTGAGGATTTTAACTTCAAATCATAGAGCGAGGTTTCGTATTAATTAGATCCAAGAAAAGACATATGACAATGTTGTTTCCAATACAAATGATAAAAACCAATGTGTTTTCATAAGAATTAACTTAAATGTTCCTGATTTTCCGTTTATATTACCGATGGAAGATGTACACGTAAAACCGCTCTAATCCGTCTGAAACGTCGATATATTCAATAAAAACAGAACTTCTCCCCTTTTCAATATCTTACTCAGTATTTTAACGAGAAACAAATGGTTGATTGAAAATGAAGAATTTAAAGTTAATTTTTAATCAATTATGTGTTTGCATCATTTTTATCGTATATTTAATGAATTAATATCAATAAACTAAAAATTCACAAAAACGTGGAAAAACGGCAAAATATTGCCTAATTCGATGATATTATGTTTAAATCAAATAAAGGAAAAGGGGATGATAAACGTCAAAATATTGCTAAATTTGATGATTTTTCGTACGAAACAAAATGCAAGAAAACTTGTTTAAAATGCAATATTATGCGATATTCTGAGATTTGAAGGCCAAATCACATATCGTGATACTACATAAAATAGTATCGAAATATTGGTAAAATGAATATATTTACGTAATATCAAACTACATGAAAAACGTGAAAAAAGTCACTATTTTACCATATTTGAGGATTTTAACTTCAAATCATCCAGCGAGGTATCGTATTATTTAGATCCAAGAAAAGACATATGACAATGTTGTTTCCAATACAAATGATAAAAACCAACGTGTTTTCATTAGAATTAACTAAAATGTTCCTGATTTTCCGTTTATATTACCGATGGAAGATGTACACGTAAAACCGCTCTAATCCGGCTGAAACGTCGATATATGCAATAAAAACAGAACTTCTCCCCTTTTCAATATCCTACACAGTATTTTAACGAGAAACAAATGGTTGATTGAAAATGAAGTATTTAAGGTTAATTTTTAATCAATTATGTGTTTGCATCATTTTCATCGTATATTTAATGAATTAATAACAATAAACTGAAAATTGACAAAAACGTGGAAAAACGGCAAAATATTGCCTAATTCGATGATATTATGTTTAAATCCAATAAAGGAAAAGGGGATGATAAACGTCAAAATATTGCTAAATTCCATGATTTTTCGTACGAAACAAAAAGCAAGAAAACTTGCTTAAAATGCAATATTATGCGAAATTCTGAGATTTGAAGGCCAAATCTCATATCGTGATACTACATGAAATAGTATCAAAATATTGGTAAAAATTAATATATTTACGTAATATCAAACTACATGAATAACGTGAAATAGTCACTATTTGAGGATTTTAACTTCAAATCATAGAGCGAGGTTTTCTATTATTTAAATCCAAGAAAAGACATATGACAATGTTGTTTCCAATACAAATGATAAAAACCAAAGTGTTTTCATTAGAATTAACTAAAATGTTCCTGATTTTATGTTTATATTACCGATGGAAGATGTACACGTAAAACCGCTCTAATCCGGCTGAAACGTCGATATTTGCAATAAAAACCGAACTTCTCCCCTTTTCAATATCTTACTCAGTATTTTAACGAGAAACAAATAGATGATTGAAAATGAAGTATTTAAGGTTATTATCTAATCAATTATGTGTTTGCATCATTTTTCTCGTATATATAATGAATTAATACCCATAGACTGAAAATTCACAAAAACGTGAAAAAATGGCAAAATATTGCCTAATTCGATGATATTTTGTTTAAATCAAATAAAGGAAAAGGGGATGATAAACGTCAAAATATTGCTAAATTTGATGATTTTTCGTACGAAACAAAATGCAAGAAAACTTGTTTAAAATGCAATATTATGCGATATTCTGAGATTTGAAGGCCAAATCACATATCGTGATACTAAATGAAATAGTATCGAAATATTGGTAAAAATGAATATATTTACGTAATATCAAACTACATGAAAAACGTGAAAAAAGTCACTATTTTACCATATTTGAGGATTTTAACTTCAAATCATCCAGCGAGGTTTCGTATTATTTAGATCCAAGAAAAGACATATGACAATGTTGTTTCCAATACAAATGATAAAAACCAACGTGTTTTCATTAGAATTAACTAAAATGTTCCTGATTTTCCGTTTATATTACCGATGGAAGATGTACACGTAAAACCGCTCTAATCCGGCTGAAACGTCGATATATGCAATAAAAACAGAACTTCTCCCCTTTTCAATATCCTACACAGTATTTTAACGAGAAACAAATGGTTGATTGAAAATGAAGTATTTAAGGTTAATTTTTAATCAATTATGTGTTTGCATCATTTTTATCGTATATTTAATGAATTAATAACAATAAACTGAAAATTGACAAAAACGTGGAAAAACGGCAAAATATTGCCTAATTCGATGATATTATGTTTAAATCCAATAAAGGAAAAGGGAATGATAAACGTCAAAATATTGCTAAATTCCATGATTTTTCGTACGAAACAAAATGCAAGAAAACTTGCTTAAAATGCAATATTATGCGAAATTCTGAGATTTGAAGGCCAAATCTCATATCGTGATACTACATGAAATAGTATAAAAATATTGGTAAAAATGAATATATTTACGTTATATCAAACTACATGATTAACGTGAAATAGTCACTATTTGAGGATTTTAACTTCAAATCATAGAGCGAGGTTTTCTATTATTTAAATCCAAGAAAAGACATATGACAATGTTGTTTCCAATACAAATGATAAAAACCAATGTGTTTTCATAAGAATTAACTAAAATGTTCCTGATTTTCCGTTTATATTACCGATGGAAGATGTACACGTAACACCGCTCTAATCCGGCTGATACGTCGATATATGCAATAAAAACCGAACTTCTCCCCTTTTCAATATCCTACTCAGTATGTTAACGAGAAACAAATGGTTGATTGAAAATGAAGTATATAAGGTTAATTTTTAATCAATTATGTGTTTGCATAATTTTTATCGTATATTTAATGAATTAATAACAATAAACTGAAAATTGACAAAAACGTGGAAAAATGGCAAAATATTGCCTAATTCGATGATATTATGTTTAAATCACATAAAGGAAAAGAAGATGATAAACGTCAAAATATTGCTAAATTCGATGATTTTTCATACGAAACAAAATGCAAGAAAACTTGCTTAAAATGCAATATTATGCGAAATTCTGAGATTTGAAGGCCAAATCACGTATCGTGATACTACATGAAATAGTATCAAAATATTGGTAAAAATGAATTTATTTACGTAATATCAAACTACATGAAAACCGTGAAAAAAGTCACTATTTTACCATATTTGAGGATTTTAACTTCAAATCATAGAGCGAGGTTTCGTAATAATTAGATCCAAGAAAAGACATATGACAATGTTGTTTCCAATACAAATGATAAAAACCAATGTGTTTTCATAAAAATTAACTAAAATGTTCCTGATTTTCCGTTTATATTACCGATGGAAGATGTACACGTAACACCGCTCTAATCTGGCTGATACGTCGATATATGCAATAAAAATCGAACTTCTCCCCTTTTCAATATCTTACTCAGTATTTTAACGAGAAACATATAGATGATTGAAAATGAAGTATTTAAGGTTATTATCTAATCAATTATGTGTTTGCATCATTTTTATCGTATATATAATAAATTAATACCCATAAACTGAAAATTCACAAAAACGTGAAAAACGGCAAAATATTGCCTAATTCCATGATATTTTGTTTAAATCACATAAAGGAAAAGAAGATGACAAACGTCAAAATATTGCTAAATTCGATGATTTTTCGTACGAAACAAAATACAAGAAAACTTGCTTAAAATGCAATATTATGCGAAATTCTGAGATTTGAAGGCTAAATCACATATCGTTATACTACGTGAAATAGTATCGAAATATTGGTAAAAATGAATATATTTACGTAATATCAAACTACATGAAAAACGTGAAAAAAGTCACTATTTTACCATATTTGAGGATTTTAACTTCAAATCATCCAGCGAGGTTTCGTATTATTTAGATCCAAGAAAAGACATATGACAATGTTGTTTTCAATACAAATGATAAAAACCAATGTGTTTTCATTAGAATTAACTAAAATGTTCCTGATTTTCCGTTTATTTTACTGAGGGAAGATGTACACGTTAATCCGCTCTAATCCGGCTGAAACGTCGATATATGCAATAAAAACAGAACTTCTCCCCTTTTCAATATCATACTCAGTATTTTAACGAGAAACAAATAGTTGATTGAAAATGAAGTATTCAAGGGGATTATCTAATCAATTATGTGTTTGCATCATTTTTATCGTATATATAATGAATTAATACCCATTGACTGAAAATTCACAAAAACGTGGAAAAACGGTAAAATATTGCCTAATTCGATGACAGTTTGTTTAAATCACATAAAGAAAAGGGGATGATAAACGTCAAAATATTGCTAAATCGATGATTTTTCGTACGAAACAAATTGCAAGAAAACTTGCTTAAAATGCAATATTATGAGAAATTCTGAGATTTGAAGGCCAAATCACATATCGTGATACTATATGAAATAGTATCGAAATATTGGTAAAAATGAATATATTTACGTAATATCAAACTACATGAAAAACGTGAAAAAGTCACTATTTTACCATATTTGAGGATTTTAACTTCAAATCATAGAGCGAGGTTTCGTATTATTTAGATCCAAGAAAAGACATATGACAATGTTGTTTCCAATACAAATGATAAAAACCAATGTGTTTTAATTAGAATTAACTTAAAATGTTCCTGATTTTCCGTTTATATTACCGATGGAAGATATACACGTAAAACCGCTCTAATCCGGCTGAAACGTCGATATAAGCAATAAAAACCGAACTTCTCCACTTTTCAATATCCTGCTCAGTATTTTAACGAGAAACAAATGGTTGATTGAAAATGAAGTATTTAAGGTTAATTTCTAATCAATTATGTGTTTGCATCATTTTTATCGCATATTTAATGAATTAATAACAATAAACTGAAAATTCACAAAAACGTGGAAAAACGTCAAAATATTGCCTAATTCGATGATATTATGTTTAAATCACATAAAGGAAAAGGGGATGATAAACATCAAAATATTGCTAAATTTGATGATTTTTCGTACGAAATAAAATGCAAGAAAACTTGCTTAAAATGCAATATTATGCGAAATCTGATATTTGAAGGCCAAATCACATATCGTGATACTACATGAAATAGTATCGAAATATTGGTAAAATGAATATGTTTACGAAATATCAAACTACATGAAAAACGTGAAAAAGTCACTATTTAACCATATTTGAGGATTTTAACTTCAAATCATAGAGCGAGGTTTCGTATTATTTAGATCGAAGAAAAGACATATGACAATGTTGTTTCCAATACAAACGATAAAAATCAATGTGTTTTCATTAGAATTAACTAAAATGTTCCTGATTTTCCGCTTATATTACCGATGGAAGATGTACACGAAAACCGCTCTATTCCGGCTGAAACGTCGATATATGGAATAAAAACTGAACTTCTCCCCTTTTCAATATCATACTCAGTATTTTAACGAGAAACAAATGGTTGATTGAAAATGAAGTATTTAAGGTTAATTTTTAATCAATTATGTGTTTGCATAATTTTTATCGTATATTTAATGAATTAATAACAATAAACTGAAAATTGACAAAAACGTGGAAAAACGGCAAAATATTGCCTAATTCGATGATATTATGTTTAAATCACATAAAGGAAAAGAAGATGATAAACGTCAAAATATTGCTAAATTCGATGATTTTTCATACGAAACAAAATGCAAGAAAACTTGCTTAAAATGCAATATTATGCGAAATTCTGAGATTTGAAGGCCAAATCACGTATCGTGATACTAAATGAAATAGTATCGAAATATTGGTAAAAATGAATTTATTTACGTAATATCAAACTACATGAAAACCGTGAAAAAAGTCACTATTTTACCATATTTGAGGATTTTAACTTCAAATCATCCAGCGAGGTTTCGTATTATTTAGATCCAAGAAAAGACATATGACAGTGTTGTTTTCAATACAAATGATAAAAACCAATGTGTTTTCATAAAAATTAACTAAAATGTTCCTGATTTTCCGTTTATATTACCGATGGAAGATGTACACGTAACACAGCTCTAATCTGGCTGATACGTCGATATATGCAATAAAAATCGAACTTCTCCCCTTTTCAATATCTTACTCAGTATTTTAACGAGAAACAAATAGATGATTGAAAATGAAGTATTTAAGGTTATTATCTAATCAATTATGTGTTTGCATCATTTTTATCGTATATATAATAAATTAATACCCATAAACTGAAAATTCACAAAAACGTGAAAAACGGCAAAATATTGCCTAATTCCATGATATTTTGTTTAAATCACATAAAGGAAAAGAAGATGACAAACGTCAAAATATTGCTAAATTCGATGATTTTTCGTACGAAACAAAATGCAAGAAAACTTGCTTAAAATGCAATATTATGCGAAATTCTGAGATTTGAAGGCTAAATCACATATCGTGATACTACATGAAATAGTATCGAAATATTGGTAAAATGAATATGTTTACGAAATATCAAACTACATGAAAAACGTGAAAAAGTCACTATTTAACCATATTTGAGGATTTTAACTTCAAATCATAGAGCGAGGTTTCGTATTATTTAGATCGAAGAAAAGACATATGACAATGTTGTTTCCAATACAAACGATAAAAATCAATGTGTTTTCATTAGAATTAACTAAAATGTTCCTGATTTTCCGCTTATATTACCGATGGAAGATGTACACGAAAACCGCTGTATTCCGGCTGAAACGTCGATATATGGAATAAAAACTGAACTTCTCCCCTTTTCAAAATCATACTCAGTATTTTAACGAGAAACAAATAATTGATTGAAAATGAAGTATTCAAGGTGATTATCTAATCAATTATGTGTTTGCATCATTTTTATCGTATATATAATGAATTAATACCCATTGACTGAAAATTCACAAAAACGTGGAAAAACGGTAAAATATTGCCTAATTCGATGACATTTTGTTTAAATCACATAAAGAAAAGGGGATGATAAACGTCAAAATATTGCTAAAATCGATGATTTTTCGTACGAAACAAAATGCAAGAAAACTTGCTTAAAATGCAATATTATGCGAAATTCTGAGATTTGAAGGCTAAATCACATATCGTTATACTACGTGAAATAGTAACGAAATATTGGTAAAAATGAATATATTTACGTAATATCAAACTACATGAAAAACGTGAAAAAAGTCACTATTTTACCATATTTGAGGATTTTAACTTCAAATCATCCAGCGAGGTTTCGTATTATTTAGATCCAAGAAAAGACATATGACAATGTTGTTTTCAATACAAATGATAAAAACCAATGTGTTTTCATTAGAATTAACTAAAATGTTCCTGATTTTCCGTTTATTTTACCGAGGGAAGATGTACACGTTAATCCGCTCTAATCCGGCTGAAACGTCGATATATGCAATAAAAACAGAACTTCTCCCCTTTTCAATATCATACTCAGTATTTTAACGAGAAACAAATAGTTGATTGAAAATGAAGTATTCAAGGTGATTATCTAATCAATTATGTGTTTGCATCATTTTTCTCGTATATATAATGAATTAATACCCATTGACTGAAAATTTACAAAAACGTGGAAAAACGGTAAAATATTGCCTAATTCGATGACATTTTGTTTAAATCACATAAAGAAAAGGGGATGATAAACGTCAAAATATTGCTAAAATCGATGATTTTTCGTACGAAACAAATTGCAAGAAAACTTGCTTAAAATGCAATATTATGAGAAATTCTGAGATTTGAAGGCCAAATCACATATCGTGATACTATATGAAATAGTATCGAAATATTGGTAAAAATGAATATATTTACGTAATATCAAACTACATGAAAAACGTGAAAAAGTCACTATTTTACCATATTTGAGGATTTTAACTTCAAATCATAGAGCGAGGTTTCGTATTATTTAGATCCAAGAAAAGACATATGACAATGTTGTTTCCAATACAAATGATAAAAACCAATGTGTTTTAATTAGAATTAATTAAAATGTTCCTGATTTTCCGTTTATATTACCGATGGAAGATATACGCGTAAAACCGCTCTAATCCGGCTGAAACGTCGATATATGCAATAAAAACCGAACTTCTCCACTTTTCAATATCCTACTCAGTATTTTAACGAGAAACAAATGGTTGATTGAAAATGAAGTATTTAAGGTTAATTTCTAATCAATTATGTGTTTGCATCATTTTTATCGCATATTTAATGAATTAATAACAATAAACTGAAAATTCACAAAAACGTGGAAAAACGTCAAAATATTGCCTAATTCGATGATATTATGTTTAAATCACATAAAGGAAAAGGGGATGATAAACATCAAAACATTGCTAAATTTGATGATTTTTCGTACGAAATAAAATGCAAGAAAACTTGCTTAAAATGCAGTATTATGCGAAATCTGATATTTGAAGGCCAAATCACATATCGTGATACTACATGAAATAGTATCGAAATATTGGTAAAATGAATATGTTTACGAAATATCAAACTACATGAAAAACGTGAAAAAGTCACTATTTAACCATATTTGAGGATTTTAACTTCAAATCATAGAGCGAGGTTTCGTATTACTTAGATCGAAGAAAAGACATATGACAATGTTGTTTCCAATACAAACGATAAAAATCAATGTGTTTTCATTAGAATTAACTAAAATGTTCCTGATTTTCCGCTTATATTACCGATGGAAGATGTACACGAAAACCGCTGTATTCCGGCTGAAACGTCGATATATGGAATAAAAACTGAACTTCTCCCCTTTTCAAAATCATACTCAGTATTTTAACGAGAAACAAATAATTGATTGAAAATGAAGTATTCAAGGTGATTATCTAATCAATTATGTGTTTGCATCATTTTTATCGTATATATAATGAATTAATACCCATTGACTGAAAATTCACAAAAACGTGGAAAAACGGTAAAATATTGCCTAATTCGATGACATTTTGTTTAAATCACATAAAGAAAAGGGGATGATAAACGTCAAAATATTGCTAAAATCGATGATTTTTCGTACGAAACAAAATGCAAGAAAACTTGCTTAAAATGCAATATTATGCGAAATTCTGAGATTTGAAGGCTAAATCACATATCGTTATACTACGTGAAATAGTAACGAAATATTGGTAAAAATGAATATATTTACGTAATATCAAACTACATGAAAAACGTGAAAAAAGTCACTATTTTACCATATTTGAGGATTTTAACTTCAAATCATCCAGCGAGGTTTCGTATTATTTAGATCCAAGAAAAGACATATGACAATGTTGTTTTCAATACAAATGATAAAAACCAATGTGTTTTCATTAGAATTAACTAAAATGTTCCTGATTTTCCGTTTATTTTACCGAGGGAAGATGTACACGTTAATCCGCTCTAATCCGGCTGAAACGTCGATATATGCAATAAAAACAGAACTTCTCCCCTTTTCAATATCATACTCAGTATTTTAACGAGAAACAAATAGTTGATTGAAAATGAAGTATTCAAGGTGATTATCTAATCAATTATGTGTTTGCATCATTTTTATCGTATATATAATGAATTAATACCCATTGACTGAAAATTCACAAAAACGTGGAAAAACGGTAAAATATTGCCTAATTCGATGACATTTTGTTTAAATCACATAAAGAAAAGGGGATGATAAACGTCAAAATATTGCTAAAATCGATGATTTTTCGTACGAAACAAATTGCAAGAAAACTTGCTTAAAATACAATATTATGAGAAATTCTGAGATTTGAAGGCCAAATCACATATCGTGATACTATATGAAATAGTATCGAAATATTGGTAAAAATGAATATATTTACGTAATATCAAACTACATGAAAAACGTGAAAAAGTCACTATTTTACCATATTTGAGGATTTTAACTTCAAATCATAGAGCGAGGTTTCGTATTATTTAGATCCAAGAAAAGACATATGACAATGTTGTTTCCAATACAAATGATAAAAACCAATGTGTTTTAATTATAATTAATTAAAATGTTCCTGATTTTCCGTTTATATTACCGATGGAAGATATACACGAAAACCGCTCTATTCCGGCTGAAACGTCGATATATGGAATAAAAACTGAACTTCTCCCCTTTTCAATATCATACTCAGTATTTTAACGAGAAACAAATAATTGATTTAAAATGAAGTATTCAAGGTTATTATCTAATCAATTATGTGTTTGCATCATTTTTATCGTATATATAATGAATTAATACCAATAAACTGAAAATTCACAAAAATGCGGAAAAACGGTAAAATATTGCCTAATTCGATGATATTTCGTTTAAATCACATAAAGGAAAAAGGGATGATAGCATCCCTCACTTGAACCTCTGAATCCCTGTCCTGAGCCTCTGCATCACTCTCTCGAGCCTCTGCATCACTCTCAGGAGCCTCTGCATCACTCTCCTTAGGCTCTGCATCCCTCTCTTGAGGCTCTGAATCCCTCTCACGAGCCTCTGCATCACTCTCTCGAGCCTCTGCATCACCCTCTTCATCCTCTGCATACCTCTCTTGAGCCTCTGCATAACTCTCTTGAGTCTCTGCATCACTCTCTTGATCCTCTGCATCCCTCTCTTGAGCCTCTGCAACACTCTCTTCATCCTCTGCATCACTCTCTTGATCCTCTGCATCACTCTCTTGAGCTCTCATTACTCTCTTGAGCCTCTGCATCCCTCTCTTGAGTCTCTGCATCTCTCTCTTAAGCCTCTGCATCCCTCTCTTCATCCTCTGCATCACTCTCTTCAGCCTCTCCATCATTCTCTTGAGCTTCTGCATCCCTCTCTTAAGCCTCTACATCATTCTCTTGAGCCTCTGCATCACTCTCTCGAGCCTCTGCATCACTCTCTTAAGCCTCTGCATCTCTCTCTTCAGCCTCTGCATCACTCTCGTGAGCCTCTGCATGTCTCTCTTAAGCCTCTGCATCACTCACTTAAGCCTCTGCATCACTCTCTTCAGTCTCTGCATCCCTCTCTTGAGCCTCTGCATCATTCTTCTAAGCCTCTGCATCACTCTCTTGAGCCTCTGCTTCATTCTCTTGACCCTCTGCATCCCTCTCTTGAGCCTCTGCATCATTCTCCTAAGCCTCTCCATCCCTCACTTGAGCCTCTGCATCCCTCTCATGAGCCTCTGCATCCCTCTCTTGAGCCTTTGCATCACTCTCTTAAGCCTCTGCATCCCTCTCTTGACCCTCTGCATCACTCTTTTGATTCTCTGCATCACTCTCTTAAGCCTCTGCATCCCCTGTCTTGAGCCTCTGCATCACTCTCTTGAGTCTCTTCATCCCTCTCTTAAGCCTCTGCATCATTCTCTTTAGCCTCTGCATCACTCTCTTAAGCCTCTGCATCATTCTCTTGAGCCTCTGCATCACTCTCTTGAGCCTCTGCATCCCTCTCCTGAGCCTCTGCATCCCTCTTTTAAGCCTCTGCATCACTCTCCTGAGCCTTTGCATCACTCTCTTGAGCCTCTGCATCCCCCTCTTAAGATTCTACAACACTCCCTTCAGCCACTGCATCCCTCTCTTGATCCTCTGCATCACTCTCTTGAGCCTTTGCATCACTCTCTTGAGGTCTCTGCATCACTCTCTTAAGCCTCTGAATCCCTCTCTTGAGCCTCTACATCACTCTCTCGAGCCTCTGCATCATTCTCTTGATCCTCTGCATCACTCTCTTGAGCCTCTGCATCACTCTCGTAAGCCTCTGCGTCCCTCTCTTGAGCCTTTGCATCCACCTCTTAAGCCTCTGCATCACTCTCTTAAGCCTATGCATCACTCTCTTGAGCCTCTGCATCCCTCTCCTGAGCCTTTGCCTCACTCCCTTAAGCATCTGCATCCCTCTCCTGAGCCTCTGCATCACTCACATAAGCCTCTGCATCACTCTCTTAAGCCTCTGAATCCCTCTCTTGAGCCTCTGCATAACTCTCTTGAGTCTCTGTATCACTCTCTTGAGCCTCTGCATCCCTCTCTTGAGCCTCTACATCACTCTCTCGAGCCTCTGCATCATTCTCTTGATCCTCTGCATCACTTTCTTGAGCCTCTGCATCACTCTCGTAAGCCTCTGCATCACTCTCTTCTGCCTCTGCATAACTCTCTTGAGTCTCTGCATCACTCTCTTGAGCCTCTGCATCCCTCTCTTGAGCCTCTGCAACACTCTCTTCTGCCTCTGCATCACTCTCTTAAGCCTCTGCATCCCTCACTTGAGCCTCTGAATCCCTCTCTTGAGCCTCTGCATCACTCTCTCGAGCCTCTACATCACTCTCTTAAGCCTCTGCATCCCTCTCTTGAGGCTCTGAATCCCCCTCTTAAGCCTCTGCATCACTCTCTCGAGCCTCTGCATCACTCTCTTCATCCTCTGCATACCTCTCTTGAGCATCTGCATCACTCACTTGTGCCTCTGCATCCGTCTCTTGAGCCTCTGCAACACTCTCTTCAGCCTCTGCATCACTATCTTAAGCCTCTGCATCCCTCTCTTGAGGCTCTGAATCCCCCTCTTAAGCCTCTGCATCACTCTCTCGAGCCTCTGCATCACTCTCTTCATCCTCTGCATACCTCTCTTGAGCATCTGCATCACTCACTTGTGCCTCTGCATCCGTCTCTTGAGCCTCTGCAACACTCTCTTCAGCCTCTGCATCACTATCTTAAGCCTCTGCATCCCACACATGAGCATCTGCATCCCTCTCCTGGGCCTTTGCATCACTCCCTTAAGCATCTGCATCTCTCTCCTGAGCCTCTGCATCACTCTCATAAGCCTCCGCATCACTCTCTTCAGCCTCTGCATCTCTCTCTTGAGCCTCTGCATCATTCTTCTAAGCCTCTGCATAACTCTCTTGAGTCTCTGCATCACTCTCCTGAGCCTCTGCATCCCTCTCTTGAGCCTCTGCAACACTCTCTTCAGCCTCTGCATCATTCTCTTAAGCCTCTGAATCCCTCTCTTGAGCCTCTGAATCCCTCTCTTGGTCCTCTGCATTACTCTCTTGATCTTCTACATCACTATCTTGAGCCTCTGCATCCCTCTCTTGAGTCTCTGCATCTCTCTCATAAGCCTCTGCATCCCTCTCTTCATCATCTGCATCCCTCTATTGAGCCTCTGCGTCACTCTCTTGAGCCTTTGCATCCACCTCTTAAGCCTCTGCATCACTCTCTTAAGCCAATGCATCACTCTCTTGAGCCTCTGCATCACTCTCCTCAGCCTTTGCATCACTCCCTTAAGCATCTGCATCCCTCTCCTGAGCCTCTGCATCACTCTCATAAGCCTCTGCATCACTCTCTTAAGCCTCTGAATCCCACTCTTGAGCCTCTACATCACTCTCTCGAGCCTCTGCATCATTCTCTTGATCCTGTGCATCACTCTCTTGAGCCTCTGCATCACTCTCGTAAGCCTCTGCATCACTCTCTTGAGCCTCTGCATAACTCTCATGAGTCTCTGCAACACTCTTGAGCCTCTGCATCCCTCTCTTGAGCCTCTGCAACACTCTCTTCTCCCTCTGCATCACTCTCTTAAGCCTCTGCATCCCTCACTTGAGCCTCTGAATCCTTTCCTGAGCCTCTGCATCACTCTCTCGAGACTCTGCATCACTCTCTTAAGCCTCTGCATCCCTCTCTTGAGGCTCTGAATCCCTCTCTTAAGCCTCTGCATCACTCTCTCGAGCCTCTGCATCACTCTCAGGAGCCTCTGCATCACTCTCTTAAGCCTCTGCATCCCTCTCTTGAGGCTCTGAATCCCTCTCCTGAGCTTCTGCATCACTCTCTCGAGCCTCTGCATCACTCTCTTCATCCTCTGCATACCTCTCTTGAGGATCTGGATCACTCTCTTGAGCCTCTGCATCCCTCTCTTGAGCCTCTGCAACACTCTCTTCAGCCTCTGCATCACTCTCTTAAGCCTCTGCATCCCTATTTTGAGCCTCTGCATTAATTCCTTAAGCCTCTGCATCAATTTCTTAAGCCTCTGCATCCCTTTCTTGAGCCTCTGGATCACTCCCTTAAGCCTCTGCATCCCTCTCTTGAGCCTTTTCATCACTCTCATAAGCCTCTGCATCACTCTCCTAAGCCTCTGCATCACTCTCTTCATCCTCTGCATACCTCTCTTGTGTCGGAAAATCCGACACCATTTAATAATCATACAGACAGATAATAGCTGTATTACCAACAAGTTACCCATAGAAAACGTAACTTGTAGTGGAATTACCGTCTATAGAAAACGGGATATCATCACCACATACTATTATAATTCACCAGCTATTCTGCTGGGAATTATTCTTAAATACATTAGTCTTTGGACTTTACCATCATAAAAACATCTTATATAAATTAACTTAATTATCAATATTAAAGTAGAGTAAATGTGACCCTTCTATCACGTTCTGAAATCTGGACAATGTAAGCCAGGCGTCAGAGTGAGAAGGAGGGCAGCCATTGTTGTTATACGAGACCAGAGGCTCACACGGGAGCAAATTCGGCTCCTGTTAATTTTACTTGGACGTAGTGTTATGGATACCAAAGGTGTACCATCTGTCAACACGCTGTCAACAAATCAAGTTAAGTGTTCTATCCGAAACCCGTTTATCATTCATTTATGGCCATTAATGTCAGGATATAGGGTGACCCGGTTAGATCACATGGAAGCCTCAAACTAAAGGTAATTAAGCCAGGTCTTCATGTTCCATGTACTGTTTTCTCTGATATAGCTTGTCATATATAGGATTCTGGCTTCACAGCTAGCGCACTTTTGACAGGTCAAGACGAGGATGCAAGATTATGTGCACCAGTTACTGGGTGATAGAAGCTACCTCAAAGAGGATAATTTGGTGTCTACACTCTAGTTATACCTGGTGGACTAACCTGCTGTACTATAAGAGAAGGAACCTCATCAATGTATGTAGCTATTACTGTAATTTGATTGGCTGCATATGTGTAATATAAACCCCCCCTAATGTGTAGAGGATCGATTTGTGAGATTAAGAGATTATTGCAGAAATACAGTCCACTTAACATTATACAAATTGCTATCGAAGTATATAAATTAACGTAAATATAAATTCATATAAATTAAACAAATATAAATCTCACAGGTCGGTTCCCACATCTTGAGGATCTGCATCACTCTCTTGAGCCTCTGCATCCCTCTCTTGAGCCTCTTCAACACTCTCTTCAGCCTCTGAATCACTCTCTTAAGCCTCTGCATCCCTATTTTGAGCCACTGCATCAATTTCTTAAGCCTCTGCATCATTTTCGTAAGCCTCTGCATCCCTTTCTTGAGCCTCTGCATCCCTCTCTTGAACTCCTACATCCCTCTCATGAGCCTCTGCATCCCTCTCCTAAGCCTTTGCATCACTCCCTTAAGCCTCTGCATCCCTCTCTTGAGCCTTTTCATCACTCTCATAAGCCTCTGCATCACTCTCCTAAGCCTCTGCATAACTCTCTTGAGTCTCTGCATCACTCCCTTGAGCCTTTGCATGCCTCTCTTGTGCCTCTGCAACACTCTCTTCAGCCTCTGCATCACTCTCTTAAGCCTCTGAATCCCTCTCTTGAGCCTCTGTATCCCTCTCTTCGTCCTCTGCATCACTCTCTTGAGCCTTTTTGCATCCCTCTCTTCATCCTCTGCATCACTCTCTTGAGCCTCTGCATCATTCTCTTGAGCCTCTGCATCCCTCTCTTAAGCCTCTACATCATTCTCTTGAGCCTCTGCATCACTCTCTCGAGCCTCTGCATCACTCTCTTAAGCCTCTGCATCTCTCTCTTCAGCCTCTGTATCACTCTCTTGAGCCTCTGCATCACTCTCTCGAGACTCTGCATCACTCTCTTAAGCCTCTGCATCCCTCTCTTGAGGCTCTGAATCCCTCTCTTAAGCCTCTGCATCACTCTCTCGAGCCACTGCAACACTATCAGGAGCCTCTGCATCACTCTCTTGAGCCTTTGCATCACTCTCTTGACCCTCTGCATCCCTCTCTTGAGCCTCTGCATCATTCTCGTAAGCCTTTCCATCCCTCACTTGAGCCTCTGCATCCCTCTCATGAGCCTCTGCATGTCTCTTTTAGGCCTCTGCATCACTCACTTAAGCCTCTGCATCTCTCTCTTAGACCTCTGCATCCCTCTCTTGAGATTCTGCATCATTCTTCTAAGCCTCTGCATCATTCTCTTGAGCCTTTGCATCACTCTCTTAAGCCTCTGCATCCCTCTTTTGATTCTCTGCATCCCTCTCTTAAGCCTCTGCATCCCCTGTGTTGAGCCTCTGCATCACTCTCTTGAGTCTCTTCATCCCTCTCTTAAGTCTCTGCATCATTCACTTCAGCCTCTGCATCACTCTCCTAAGCCTCTGCATCATTCTCTTCAGCCTCTGCATCACACTGTTGAGCCTCTGCATCACTCTCCTGAGCCTCTGCATCCCTCTTATAAGCCTCTGTATCACTCTGCTGAGCCTTTGCATCACTCTCTAAAGCCTCTGCATCCCTCTCGTGAGCCTCTGCAACACTCTCTTCAGCCTCTGCATCACTCTCTTAAGCCTCTGAATCCCTCTCTTGAGCCTCTGTATCCCTCTCTTGGTCCTCTGCATCACTCTCTTGAGCCTTTTTGCATCCCTCTCTTCATCCTCTGCATCACTCTCTTGAGCCTCTGCATCATTCTCTTGAGCCTCTGCATCCCTCTCTTAAGCCTCTACATCATTCTCTTGAGCCTCTGCATCACTCTCTCGAGCCTCTGCATCACTCTCTTAAGCCTCTGCATCTCTCTCTTCAGCCTCTGTATCACTCTCTTGAGCCTCTGCATCACTCTCTCGAGACTCTGCATCACTCTCTTAAGCCTCTGCATCCCTCTCTTGAGGCTCTGAATCCCTCTCTTAAGCCTCTGCATCACTCTCTCGAGCCACTGCAACACTATCAGGAGCCTCTGCATCACTCTCTTGAGCCTTTGCATCACTCTCTTGACCCTCTGCATCCCTCTCTTGAGCCTCTGCATCATTCTCGTAAGCCTTTCCATCCCTCACTTGAGCCTCTGCATCCCTCTCATGAGCCTCTGCATGTCTCTTTTAGGCCTCTGCATCACTCACTTAAGCCTCTGCATCTCTCTCTTAGACCTCTGCATCCCTCTCTTGAGATTCTGCATCATTCTTCTAAGCCTCTGCATCATTCTCTTGAGCCTTTGCATCACTCTCTTAAGCCTCTGCATCCCTCTTTTGATTCTCTGCATCCCTCTCTTAAGCCTCTGCATCCCCTGTCTTGAGCCTCTGCATCACTCTCTTGAGTCTCTTCATCCCTCTCTTAAGTCTCTGCATCATTCACTTCAGCCTCTGCATCACTCTCCTAAGCCTCTGCATCATTCTCTTCAGCCTCTGCATCACACTGTTGAGCCTCTGCATCACTCTCCTGAGCCTCTGCATCCCTCTTATAAGCCTCTGTATCACTCTGCTGAGCCTTTGCATCACTCTCTAAAGCCTCTGCATCCCTCTCGTAAGCCTCTGCAACACTCTCTTCAGCCTCTGCATCATTCTCTTAAGCCTCTGAATCCCTCTCTTGAGCCTCTGAATCCCTCTCTTGGTCCTCTGCATTACTCTCTTGATCTTCTACATCACTATCTTGAGCCTCTGCATCACTCTCCTGAGCCTCTGCATCCCTCTTATAAGCCTCTGTATCACTCTGCTGAGCCTTTGCATCACTCTCTAAAGCCTCTGCATCCCTCTCGTAAGCCTCTGCAACACTCTCTTCAGCCTCTGCATCACTCTCTTGAGCCTTTGCATCACTCTCTTGAGGTCTCTGCATCACTCTCTTAAGCCTCTGAATCCCTCTCTTTAGCCTCTGCATCACTCTTTCGAGCCTCTGCGTCACTCTCTTGATCCTCTGCATCACTCTCTTGAGCCTCTGCCCTCACTCTCGTAAGCCTCTGCATCACTCTCTTGAGCTTCTGCATAACTCTCTTGAGTCTCTGCATCACTTTCCTGAGCCTCTGCATCCCTCTCTTGAGCCACTGCAACACTCTCTTCAGCCTTTGCATCACTCTCTTAAGCCTCTGCATCCCTCACTTGAGCCTCTGAATCCCTCTCTTGAACCTCTGCATCACTCTCTCGAGCCTCTGCATCACTCTCAGGAGCCTCTGCATCACTCTCTTAAACCTGTGCATCCCTCTCTTAACCCTCTGAATCCCTCTCCTCTGCATCAATTTCTTAAGCCTCTGCATCCCTTTCTTGAGCCTCTGCATCCCTCTCTTGATCTCGAGGATGAAGAAAGGGATGCAGAGGCTCAAGAGAGTGATGCAGAGGCTCGAGAGAGAGATGCAAGAACTCAAGAGAGGGATTCAGAGGCTCTAGATAGTGATGCAGCGGATCAAGAGAGTGATGCAGAGGCTCAAGAGAGTGATGCAGAGGCTCAAGAGAGTGATGCAGAGGACCATGAGAAGGATTCAGAGGCTCAAGAGAGGGATTCAGAGGCTTAAGAGAGTGATATAGAGGATGAAGAGTGTTGCAGAGGCACAAGAGAGGGATGCAGAGGCTCAAGTGAGTGATGCAGAGACTCAAGAGAGTTATGCAGAGGCTTAGGAGAGTGATGCAGAGGCTTATGAGAGTGATGCAGAGGCTCAAGAGATGGATACCGAAAATATGCCAATTACTTTGGCAATGGGTCACATTTTGCCCAAACCCCGCCATTCAGTTTTCAAAATATCGGAAACATCCCAAATTCGACGCTTGAGCCATATTTTGGAGCAAAATTGTGGCTCTCTGCACGTATTAGCAGTTTTACATTACGATTTTTTATACCGAAATAATGATAATTACTGTGAGCGGCGAAAGGTCACATTTTGCCCAAAACCCCCTGCAGTTTTCAAAATATCCCTATTATCCCAAATTCCACCCTTGAGCCAAATTTTGGAGCCAAATTCTGGCTCTCTGCACGTATTCGCAGTTTTACATTAGGATTTTTTATACCGAAAATATGCCAATTACTTAGAGCGGCGATGGATCACATTTGGCCTAATCCCTCCTTGCAGTTTTCAAAATATCCAAAACATCCCAAATTCGACCCTTGAGCTATATTTTGGAGCCAAATTCTGGCTCTTTGCCCGCATTCGCAGTTTGAAATTACGAATTTTTATACCGAAAATATGCCAATTACTGAGAGCGGCGATGGATCACATTTTACCCAAATCCTCCCCGCAGTTTTCAAAATATCCCAAACATCCCAAATTCGACCCTTGAAAATTATTTTGGAGCTAAATTCTGGCTCTCTGCACGTATTCACAGTTTTACATTAGGATTTTTTATACCGAAAATATGCCAATTACTTAGAGCGGCGATGGATCACATTTGGTCTAATCCCTCGTTGCAGTTTTCAAAATATCCAAAACATCCCAAATTCGACCCTTGAGCTATATTTTGGAGCCAAATTCTGGCTCTCTGCCCCTATTCGCAGTTTGAAATTACGAATTTTTATACCGAAAATATGACAATTACTGAGAGCGGTAATGGATCACATTCTGCCAAAACACTCCCTGCAGTTTTCAAAAGGTCCCAAACATCCCGAATTAGACGCTTGAACCATATTTTGGAGCCAAATTCTGGCTCTTTGCACGTATTCGCAGTTTGAATTTACGATTTTTATACAGAAAATATGCCAATTACTGAGAACCGCGATGGATCACATTTTACCCAAACCCTCCTTGCAGTTTTCAAAATATCCCAAACATCCCAAATTCCACCCTTGAGAATTATTTTGGAGCCAAATTCTGGCTCTTTGCACGTATTCGCAGTTTGAAATTTCGATTTTTATCCCAAACATCCCAAATTTGACGCTTAAAAATATGCCAATTACTGAAAAAAACGATGGGTCACATTTTGCCCAATCCCCCCTGCAGTTTGCAAAATACCCCAAACATCCCAAATTCGACCCTTGAGCAATATTTTGGAGCCAAATTCTGGCTTTCTGCGCGAATTCGAAGTATGAAATTACGATTTTTTATACCGAAAACATGACAATTACTGAAAGCAGCGATGGATCACATTTTGCCCAAACCCTCCATGCTGTTTTCAAAATATCCTAAACATACCAAATTCGACCCTAGAGCTATATTTTGGAGGCAAATTTTGGATTTCTGCATGTATTTGCAGTTTGAAATTACTACTTTTTATACCGAAAATATGCCAATTACTGAAAGCGGTGATGGATCACATTTTGCCGAAACCTTCTCTGCAGTTTTTAAAATATCCTTAGCATCCCAAACTCGACCCTTGAGCAATAATTTGGAGCCAAATTCTGGCTCTCTTCACATATTCTCAGTTTAAAATTACGACATTTTATACCGAAAATATGTCAATTACTGAGAGCGGCGATAGATCACATTTTGCTCAAATCCCCCCTGCAGTTTTCAAAATATCCCAAACATCCCAAATTCCACCCTTGAAAATTATTTTGGAGCCAAATTCTGGCTCTCTGCACGTATTCGCAGTTTGAAATTTCGATTTTTATCCCAAACATCCCAAATTTGACGCTTAAAAATATGCCAATTACTGAAAAAAACGATGGGTCACATTTTGCCCAATCCCCCCTGCAGTTTGCAAAATACCCCAAACATCCCAAATTCGACCCTTGAGCAATATTTTGGAGCCAAATTCTGGCTTTCTGCGCGAATTCGAAGTATGAAATTACGATTTTTTATACCTAAAACATGACAATTTCTGAAAGCAGCGATGGATCACATTTTGCCCAAACCTTCCATGCAGTTTTCAAAATATCCTAAACATACCAAATTCGACGCTAGAGCTATATTTTGGAGCCAAATTTTGGATTTCTGCATGTATTTGCAGTTTGAAATTACGACTTTTTATACCGAAAATATGCCAATTACTGAAAGCGGCGATGGATCACATTTTGCCCAAACCTTCTCTGCAGTTTTTAAAATATCCTTAGCATCCCAAACTCGACCCTTGAGCAATAATTTGGAGCCAAATTCTGGCTCTCTGCACATATTCTCAGTTTAAAATTACGACATTTTATACCGAAAATATGTCAATTACTGAGAGCGGCGATAGATCACATTTTGCCCAAATCCCCCCTGCAGTTTTCAAAATATCCCAAACATCCCAAATTCGCCGCTTGAGCCATATTTTGGAGGCAAATTCTCGCTCTCTGCACGTACTCGCCGTTTGAAATTTTGACTTTTTATACCGAAATAATGCCAATTACTGTGAGCGGCGAAGGGTCATATTTTGCCCAAAACCCCCTTTAGTTTTCAAAATATCCCAAACATTTCAAATTCCACCCTTGAGCCATATTTTGGAGGCAAATTCTGGCTCTCAGCACGTATTCGTAGTTTAAATTAGGATATTTTATACCGAAAATATTCCAATTACTGAGAGCGGCGATGGATCACATTTGCCCACGACCTCCCTACAGTTTTACAAAATATCTAAAACATCCCAAATTCGACGCTTGAGATATATTTTGGAGCCAAATTGTGGCTCTCTGCACGTAATAGCAGTTTGAAATTTCTACTTTTTATTCCGAAATAATGCCAATTACTGTGAGCGGCGAAAGGTCACATTTTGCCCAAAACCCCCTGCAGTTTTCAAAATATCTCAATTATCCCAAATTCCACCCTTGAGCCAGATTTTGGAGCCAAATTCTGGCTCTCTGCATGTATTCTCAGTTTTACATTAGGAATTTTTATACCGAAAATATGCCAATTAGAGCGGCGATGGGTCACATTTGGCCTAAACCCTCCTTGCAGTTTTCAAAATATCCAAAACATCCCAAATTCGACCCTTGAGCCATATTTTGGAGCCAAATTTTGGCTCTCTACACGTATTCGCAGTCTGAAATTACGAATTTTTATACCGAAAATATGCCAATTGCTGAGAGCGGCGATGGATCACATTTTAACCAAATCCTCCCTTTAGTTTTCAAAATATCCCAAACATCCCAAATTCGACCCTTGAGAATTATTTTGGAGTCAAATTCTGGCTCTCTGCCCGTATTCGCAGTTTGAAATTTCGACTTTTTATCCCAAACATCCCAAATTTGACGTTTGAAAATATGCCAATTACTGAAAGAAGCGATGGGTCACATTTTGCCCAAACCCCCCTGCAGTTTGCAAAATATCCCAAACATCGCAAATTCGACCCTTAAGCAATATTTTGGAGCCAAATTCTGGCTTTCTGCGCGAATTCGCAGTATGAAATTACAATTTTTTATACCGAAAGCATGACAATTACTGAAAGCAGCATTGGATCACATTTTGCCCAAACCCTCCCTGCCCCAGTTTTCAAAATATCCCAAACATCCCAAATTCGACGCTTGAGCCATATTTTAGAGCCAAATTATGGTTTTCTGCACATATTCTCAGTTTGAAATTACGAATTTTTATGCCGAAAATATGCCAATTACTAAAAGCTGCGATAAGTCATATTTTGCCCAAACCCCCCTGCAGTTTTCAAAATATCCCAAACATCCCAAATTCGAACCTTGAGCCATATTTTGGAGCGACATTGTGGCTCTCTGCACACATTCGCAGTTTGAAAGTACGACTTTTTATACTGAAAATATGCCAATTACTGAGAGCGGCGATGGATCACATTTGGCCCAAACCCTCCCTACAGTTTTCAAAATATTTCAAACATCCCAAATTCAACCCTTCAGCTGTATTTTGGAGCTAAATTCTGGCTCTCTGCACGAATTCGCAGTTTGAAATTACGAGATTTTATACCGAAAATATTCCAATTTCACTGAGCGGCGATGGATCACATTTTGCCCAAACCCTCCCTGCAGTTTTAAAAATATCCCAACATCCCAAATTCGACCCTTGAGCCATAATTTGGAGCAAAATTTTAGCTTTCTGCATGTATTCGCTTTTTGAAATTACGACATTAAATACCGAAAATATGCCAATTACTGAAAGCAACGGTTGATCACATTTTGCCTAAACCCTCCCTGCAGTTTTCAAAATATCCCAAACATCCCAAATTCGACCTTTGAGCCTTATTTTGGAGCCAAATTCTGTCTCTCTAAACGTATTCGCAGTTTGAAATTACGAATTTTTATACTGAAAATATGCCAATTACTGAATTCTCAGTTCTGCCCAAACCCTCCGTGCAGTTTTCAAAATATCCCAAGCATCACAAATTCGACGCTTGAGCCATATTTTGAAACCAAATTAAGACTCTCTGCAAGTATTCGCAGTTTGAAATTACGACTTTTTATACTGAAAATATGCCAATTACTGAAAGCAGCGATGGGTCACATTTTGCCTAAACCCCCCCCTGCAGTTTGCAAAATATCCCAAACATCCCAAATTCGACCTTTGAGCCATATTTTGGAGCCAAATTCTGGCTCTCTGCACGTATTCGCAGTTTGAAATTACGACTTTTATACTGAAAATATGCCAATTACTGAAAGGGCCGATTGATCACATTATGACCAAACCCTCCCTGCAATTTTTTTAAATATCCCAAACATCCCAAATTCGACCCTTGAGCCATATTTTCTAATCAAATTCTGGCTTTCTGCATGTATTCGCAGTTTGAAAAACCACTTTTTAAACAGAAAATATGCCAATTACTGAAAGCGGCGATAGATCACATTTTGCTCCAATCCACTATTCAGTTTTAAAATATCACAAGCATACCAAATTCGACCCTTGAGCCATAATTTGGAGCCAAATTCTGGCTCTCTGCACATATTCGCAGGTTGAAATTACAACATTTTATACCGAAAATATGTCAATTACTGAAAACAGCGATGGGTCACATTTTGCTTAAAACCCTGTGCAGTTTTCAAAATATCCCAAACATCCCAAATTCTACTCTTGAGCCATATTTTTAAGTCAAATTTTGGCTCTCTGCACATGTTCGCACGTTGAAATTACGAATTTTTATACCGAAAATATGTCAATTATTGAGAGCAGCGATGGGTCACATTTTGCCCAAACCACCTTTGCACTTTTCAAAATATCCCAAACATTCCAAGTTCGACGCTTGAACCATATTTTGAAGACAAATTCGGCCTCGCTGCACGTATTTGCAGTTTGAAATTACGTCATTTTACACCGAAAATATGCCAATTACTTTGGCAATGGGTCACATTTTGCCCAAACCCCGCCATGCAGTTTTCAAAATATCGGAAACATCCCAAATTCGACGCTTGAGCCATATTTTGGAGAAAAATTGTTGCTCTCTGCACGTATTAGCAGTTTGAAATTTTGACTCTTTATACCGAAATAATGCCAATTACATTGTGAGCTGCGAAATGTCATATTTTGCACAAAACCCCCTGCAGTTTTCAAAATATCCCAGTTATCCCAAATTCCACCCTTACGCCAAATTTTGGAGCAAATTCTGGCTCTTTGCACGTATTCGCAGTTTTACATTAGGATTTTTTATACCGAAAATATGCCAATTACTTTATATATACGATAAAAATGATGCAAACATATAATTGATTAGATAATAACTTTGAATACTTCATTATCAATCAAATATTTGTTTCTCGTTAAAATACTGAGTAAGATATTGAAAAGGGGAGAAGTTCTGTTTTTATTGCATATATCGACGTTTCAGCCGGAATAGAGCGGTTTTCGTGTACATCTTCCATCGGTAATATTAACGGAAAGTCAGGAACATTTTAGTTAATTCTAATGAAAACACATTGATTTTTATCGTTTGTATTGGAAACAACATTTTCATATGTCTTTTCTTGGATCTAAATAATACGAAACCTCGCTCTATGATTTGAAGTTAAAATCCTCAAATATGGTAAAATATTGACTTTTTTCACGTTTTTCATGTAGTTTCATATTACGTAAATATATTCATTTTTACCAATATTTCGATACTATTTCATGTAGTATCACGATATATGATTTGGCCTTCAAGTCTCAGAATTTCGGATAATATTGCATTTTAAGCAAGTTTTCTTGCATTTTGTTTCGTACGAAAAATCATCGAATTTACCAATATTTTGACGTTTATCATCCCCTTTTTCTTTATGTGATTTAAACGAAATATCATCGAATTAGGCAATATTTTGCCGTTTTTCTACGTTTTTGTGAATTTTCAGTTTATGGGTATTAATTCATTATATATACGATAAAAATGATGCAAACACATAATTGATTAGATAATACCCTTAAATACTTCATTTTCAATCAACCATTTGTTTCTCGTTAAAATACTGAGTAGGATATTGAAAAGGGGAGAAGTTCGGTTTTTATTGCATATAGCGACGTTTCAGCCGGATTAGAGCGGTTTTACGTGTACATCTTCCATCGGTAATATAAACGGAAAATCAGGAACATTTTAGTTAATTCTAATGAAAACACATTGGTTTTTATCATTTGTATTGGAAACAACATTGTCATATGTCTTTTCTTGGATCTAAATAATACGAAACCTCGCTCAATGATTTGAAGTTAAAATCCTCAAATATGGAAAAATAGTGACTTTTTTCACGTTTTTCATGTTTTTTGATATTACGTAAATATATTCATTTTTGCCAATATTTCGATACTATTTCATGTAGTATCACGATATGTGATTTGGCCTTCAAAATATTGCTAAATTCGATGTTTTTTCGTACGAAACAAAATGCAAGAAATCTTGCTTAAAATGCAATATTATGCGAAATTCTGAGATTTGAAGGCCAAATCACATATCGTGATACTTCATGAAATAGTATCGAAATATTGGCAAAAATGAATATATTTACGTAATATCAATCTACATGAAAAACGTGAAAAAATCACTATTTAGCCATATATGAGGATTTTAACTTCAAATCATAGAGCGAGGTTTCGTATTATTTAGATCCAAGAAAAGACATATGACAATGTTGTTTCCAATACAAACGATAACAATCAATATGATTTCATTAGAATTAACTAAAATGTTAATAATTTTCCGTTAATATTACCGATGGAAGATGTACACGAAAACCGCTCTATTCCGGCTGAAACGTCGATATATGCAATAAAAACAGAACTTCTCCCCTTTTCAATATCATACTCAGTATTTTAACTTGAAACAAATAATTGATTGAAAATGAAGTATTCAAGGTTATTATCTAATCAATTATGTGTTTGCATCATTTTTATCGTATATATAATGAATTAATACCAATAAACTGAAAATTCACAAAAACGTGGAAAAACGGCAAAATATTGCCTAATTCGATGATATTTTGTTTAAATCACAAAAAGGAAAAGGGGATGATAAACGTCAAAATATTGCTAAATTTGATGATTTTTCGTACGAAATAAAATGCAAGGAAACTTGCTTAAAATGCAATATTATGCGAAATTCTGATATTTGAAGGCCAAATCACATATCGTGATATGACATGAAATAGTATCGAAATATTGGTAAAAATGAATAGATTTACGTAATATCAAACTACATGAAAAACGTGAAAAAAGTCACTATGTGACATTGTGAAAATGTGACATTTCGCCGCTCACAGTAATTGGCATTATTTCGGAATAAAAAGTCAAAATTTCAAACTGCTAATACGTGCAGAGAGCCACAATTTTGCTCCAAAATATGGCTCAAGCGTCGAATTTGGGATGTTTCCGATATTTTGAAAACTGCATGGCGGGGTTTGGGCAAAATGTGACCCATTGCCAAAGTAATTGGCATATTTTCGGTATAAAAAGTTGTAATTTCAACCTGCGAATACGTGAAGAAAGCCAGAACTTGCCTCTAAAATAAGGCTCCAGGGTCGAATTTAGGAAGTTAGGGATATTTTGAAAACTGGAGGGAGTGTTTGGGCAAAATGTGGACCATCGCCGCTCGCCGTAATTGGTATATGTTGGAAATTTCCAACACTAAATACAACACTGTTGTATTCTCATTGATTATTACTAAATCTACTAATCATTGTAGTGATTAAAACTAACCCAACGTAGAGTTCACATGTACTAATAATTACATCTGTACAATAAGGCTAGAATTCTTACGTCACCCGACACCAGTATTGCGTCAGATTCTATTGTAATAAACACATTTATATCCAGTGTGTCTGAGAATTGAATTTGATTCTCTATAAACAACGGTGTTCTGTGTGATAATTAATTACAGATAAAGTAATGCCAAATAGAGCGTTTATAGTTCTAACTGTTATCTAGTAATAAATTTAACGTCACGCGTGAATGCCCTGGAGAGACTTTAATTCATCTCCAATGTTCGTTTACTATCATAAAACGGGCAAATAATGATATTTAACTCCTCTAAATAATAAACCCGTCCTTATCCAAGCATTTCAATCACAACTGCGAGAAATGATAATATCCGTCATAAATAATTTGTGTAGCAAACGCGGGACGCGGAGCGGGGAGAGAGGAGACGCCATTACCCCAGCCACCAGGGTAGACGCCATCAAGAGCTCCAGAAGAAAGTCGCCACTGTGAGGTGTGAAGAACCTTTGCAGACATTAACTTTGCTGGTGTCAGTGTCATTTTACATAACACGTTGAATTGTCAAGAGATTTAATTTGACATTCGGCCAGAACCTGTTAAATTTGGTTCTATGTAATACCACGTGACCGGCCAGTGAAGCGCGTCAGTATCTAGGATAGGCTGGACCGGAACCTAGGACGCGAACTTCGGCAAGCCTTAACTTACACAGTGCCCATATTAGCTAAGTACCTTTATTCTTATTTGATGCATCATCTAGGGGGTGGGTTTATAGCTGGGTAGCTTGTCGTGACGCCGTGCGACAATAAAAAACTACAGGTCATTATTTACTCTTATTATTAATCTCAATTTCTTGAACATAGATATCTAGCAGCTTAATCTGTTGCTACTGAATACAATTTGATTTACAGCGTGTGTGAAGAATTCTCCGAGCTGTCATTTCCCGTGTTAATCATCTCCCAGTGTTCCATGACGAATCCAGGAGAATCAGAGGATGAGTCGTACCTAACTTCTTGGAAATCGTCTTCAAGCTAAGACTCCTTCCGTATTCCTTGATTTCTATTATCTGTATTCCTTTACATGCAGAACTTTGTTTCATTGGATTAACATGTGTTTATTATAATTATCATTTTTCATGTTCGTAATCTATGTTCTCATTGATGATAAAGATAATGACTATAAATGTTCATAGGATTAGATTATTACACATTGGACTAGTGAACGAACCGCACTAGTTCCTGGACGTATTGAGTTCCAGTAATAACCCCCCAATGTAGTTGTTTGAGGCTTTGATTCAGTTAATTATACAGCCCATTAATTATCTCAGTGATCATATTCTCTAGTATTTTATCCATAGTTACTGGTTCATCTAGGAATTTTCTAATGATCATAATTTCTTAGTTTCCCTCTTTACTATAAAAGCGGGTGGTCCTTCTTAATTGATTTTCCTTTCATTAATATTTAAATAAATAGAGTCAAGCCCCAAATGTCCCACATTATGGTCCTTCGAACCGGATAGGCATAAAATTATAATTATAAATACTAATTATTAATAACTAATCCTTGTGTGATGTAATCAAGACTAACTATTTAATTAGTTGTGTCATCCAACAGTGTAACACATCAGTTAGTCTAAGTCACACCAACATATTCCTACTTTCACCTCATGTATAAGGTAGCTTTAGTGGGACACAGTCAATTACCCACAACACTTAGGCCTACACTTCATACTGAAGTAAGAATTTGTAGGTCACCAGGAGCATCAGTTCATAACCTTTATATGTTTTCACCTGTGTGTGCAAGTGCACCCTTATAAAAACAAAAAAACAAAAAATACAGCACAATTATATTCACCTTACTGCACCACAATAATCTTTACCAATCTTATTAGGTAGAATTTAGGCTGAGATTGTGCTGAATTTGGTACAAGCCCAGACTAAATACATTTATAGTTCTTAGTTAGGAATTATCACGACTAGATTTAAGCTAGTCAGTAGTGTGTGTATTATACTATTTGTGCTGACCCTAAATAGGGTGGGATTAAATTTAGAGATAACTCTGATTGGAGTGTCTCCATAATATTTCTCTTGTAATCATTAATTTGTGTATCTATTTTGTGTATTGCTGGATAATCCCCATTAACTCTGATGGTGATATAGATGAGCTAACCAGACGAGAACTAATGGTGAAGTTCAGACAGTGCACAAAATATCTAGCTACTTGTTGTTAGGTAGGTACATTTAACCTCAAGTGAGGTAGAGTATAAATTAGCCACCTTCAATTAGGCTATATTTAATGTTACTTGTCCACTAAAGAACAAGTACCCAAGCTTCATTAGTAATATATAAACCAATCCCATGAAGTTTGGACCCAAGCCCAACATGGCTACTCCTGAGCAATTAAGGAGAACCTACATTGGCCTTAAAGGTCATTTGACCAGATTAATTAACAAGGCTGAGAGCTTATCTAAAGATACTCCCATTGACTCTGATCACTTAGAGACATCAGTTAGAGTAGCTGGTCTGAAATTTGATCAAGTCAAATCTGCAAGTCAATCTTATCTTGATCTACTGAATACCACAGAGACTGATCCTGAGGAAGTAAGTCAAATTATAGACGATATCTCCCAGTATGAAGATGAGACTCAAGATATACTTTACAGGCTATCTAAATTAGCAAAACAATCTGGATCCAATACCAGTAACACAGGGTCTCAATTCAATAACCAACTACCAGAGGTTCGTTTACCTACTTTAGACTTACCTACATTTTCAGGATTAGATACAGAAAATTGGGACAATTTTTAGACTTCATTTGAAGTTCACATCCATAAGAAACCGTCTCTGGACAAGGTTTCTAAATTCTCATACCTACTTAGTCTTCTCAAAGGAGAGGCTAAAAAGGTCATACATAACCTCACTCTTAATGAGAGTAATTATGTGGAAGCAATAAAACTCTTGAAGTTGAACTATTGCAACAAAGAGTTAAGTATAGCTACCCTCTATTATCAATTGCTAGATCTGAATGCACCAAATAGTAGACCAGAGTCACTTCAAAGCTTCAGACTAGAAGTAGTCTCTAGTAAAGGCCTTAGGTACTAAAGTTGATATCCCAGCTTCAGAATGGTCAATCAAGTTACTATTGCAAAGGAAATTACCTCGAAATGTCTTAACAGAGCTCTGCTCACATTATAATACCGAGTTTCTCACTCTTGACCAAATATTCGAGGGATTGAGAATAACGGTTAACAGGTTGAAGACTCATGATAAAATTAAACCTGAGTCTAAACCAACTAATACTGACACTTCAGTCAAACCTAAACAGACTTTGAATAAGTCTAATAAATATAAATCCAAGACTACTCCATCCACTGGGAAAAGAAGTGGAAATGTAGGTACTTATTCGGTGTCTCCTACTGAGATAACCAATGACTTGTCTACTAAAGAGACCAAGTCAATTAACCAGAGAAGGTGTCTGTTTTGTAATAAAGGACATACCACCTACCAATGCTCTGTTTATCCTACTTATAATGTTAGGGTTAAAAGGTTGCAAGAAATACACAAGTGCACCAAGTGCATGGGCTCTCATGATCCCAAAAAATGTGTAGTGCAGCTACGTTCCTGCAATAGATGCAACCAAGGTGTACATTACTACGCCTTATGTAGAAAATCTTCTACAACAACCATAACCACTAGGGAGAATTCTACGAATTCTACCGCAGTGCAATATTGCAAAGTGCATCAAGAAGTAAATGTACTTGCTACTGAGTCAGGCAATAATACCACTCTGCCTATAGCTCAACTTAGACTAATAAACCGAAGATCTAGAGTTAACACTAGAGGTCTTTTTGATCAAGGATCACAGAAAACCTTCATTACACAACAGTTGGTAGATGAGTTAAATTTAAAACCTCCCAAAAGTGTGAGGTTAAATATTTCTGGTTTCTTGTCGAATAGTGGACCTCGTGACTACCAAGTAGTTAAGGTATTAGTGAGACTCGGATCTTCCACTAGTCCAATACAAGCGGTAGTAGTAGATAAACTTCCTACAGACCTGCAGGTCACTGGGTTAGCTCGCACTGCGAGACATCTTAGACGAAACCGCATGAGGCTAGCAGATTACAAAATAAATTCTGACTGCCTCACTGATGTTGGAATACTTATAGGCGCGGATCATTATTACAAATTTATAACTGGATGCACCAGACAACACGGAATGAATTTGTTGTCGTCTGCAGGAGGCAAATTGCTTACGGGACCGGTGCTTTTCCGACAAAATCCAGCGTCCACAAACCAACAATCTAATAACATAATAGTGGCGTGACTAGGCTTGGAACAGTCACCCCTACGTTTCAGAGATATATCTGAGGATATTGAGCCTGACCCACCGGTACATCGTTTGTGGGATTTAGACATTTTAGGTATTATCCCTGAACAACCAAGCCCTGATGATACGTGGACTTACCAGCAATACCTGGATACAGTTGTCTATGAAAATAAACAATACTGGGTAAGACTCCCATGGAAGTTGGATCAACCACAACTTCCAGTTAATTATTTTATGGCAGCCTCACAATTGCAGTATCAATTAACACGACTACAGAAGCAGCCAGACAAACTGAACATGTATCATCAACTCATCCAACAACAACTTAACAGTAAATTTATTGAAGTTGTTGATAACGATGACCGAAAAATAGGTCATTATTTACCTCATCACGCTGTGGTGACTCATTGACAACACCTATTCGTATTGTCTTTAACTGTAGTGCTAAAGTAAAGCCAAGCAGTGTGTCTTTAAATGAATGTCTCCAAACGGGACCTAGCCTAACACAAAGGCTACATGATGTGCTGTTACGATTTCGCACTGGTATTTTCGCCTATACTGCTGATATCAACAAGGCTTTCCTCCGAGTACGTTTGCAGGAGGAAGATCGTAACTACACCAAATTCCTCTGGATTAAGGACCCACTGGATCCTAACAGTGATGTCATCACATATCGTTTTGCCTCAGTATTATTCGGAGCTACGTCCTCACCGTTTCTTTTGCAAGCAACATTAGACACACATTTGAGGAAATCAAATAGCCCTTATAAGGCAGACATTAGCGACAACTTGTATGTCGACAATTTCCAGGGAACAACTAATGATCAAACTAATTTGGTAGAAATCTACCATGAGGCTAACCGTGAGCTATTAGGAGCCAATATGCCACTACAGTCATGGGCCTCAAATAATGAGTTACTCAACCAGGTAATCGAGAAAGAATTTCCAGGGTATCAGGTACCCAACCAATTAAAGGTTCTAGGTGTGGAATGGAACACCAGTACTGACGAGATGAATGTCAAGTCAGTACAAACTGATAACTCAACCCTTACCATGAGAACACTGCTCTCGTTTGTCAGTCAACCATTTGACCCTTTAGGCCTTCTTAGTCCTATATTAATAAGGGGAAAACTCCTAATGCAGGAGTGCTGGCAGAAACATATGGGATGGGATGATCCGTTACCAAGTGAGTTACAAGCTAAATGGCAGATACTCTCAACGGATTTTAATCAGTTAGGCGTTTTGAAATTTCCTCGTAATGCTTCAGGACCAAACTTACCCACCAATTTGCACGTTTTCTGCGATGCCTCTGGCAAAGCATATGGCGCTGTAGCCTACTTAGTTAATAGAGCACAATCAATTTTGCTCACATCTAAAGCAAGAGTTGCTCCCATTAAGAAGAGATCTTTACCTCAAATGGAGTTGACTGCATTGCTGGTGGGAGTAAGATTGGCTCATTGCCTGACAAAGACACTCAATAATATCCACTTTGGTGAGATTGTCGTGTGGTCAGACAACGAGGCAGTCTTACAATGGGTAAGAAACAACAACAACAAGACTCCCTACGTCAGTAATCGTGTCAGGGAGATTCATGAGTTATCTGTTGGATATAAATTCAGACATGTTCCTACTAAGGACAATCCTGCAGATTATTTATCTCGAGGGTTAACACTAAGACAACTTATCATGTCTTCGCTGTGGTTCAATGGACCTTCATGGCTTGTTGGTGGTCAGTGGCCCAAACAAAAGCCACAAGTCATAGTGACCAATATCACCACTCCCATGAAAGAACCCGAACCTCAACGAATTTTAGCCATTGATCCTCACCATTATTCTAACTTAAGCAAGTTATTAAGAGTGACTGCACATGTGTTTGACTTTCTAACTAAGATAGGAATTCGACATAAGTTTCCCAATCCTATCCTCTACTGGATCAAACGTGCACAACAAGAGACATATGGAAGCGAATATGAAAATCTTCCAGATAAATTAACTAAGTCTCTAGGTATCTGGTACGATGCCAACACTCATAATATACTAAGATGTGGAGGACATTTGCTTCATGAAAAAATTGATTTGGACACAAAGAATCCAACTCTTCTACCTCGTCACCACATCATCACTAAACTTCTTGTTTTACATCACCATCAATATGGTACTTTACATGGTGGAGTGTTAGATACTCTCACCGACCTTAGACAAAGGTACTGGCTTCCGCAAGGTCGTCAGACAGTTAAGTCAATTATTAAATCTTGTGTAATCTGTAAAAGATACGATGCTAGAGTATGTCCTTACCCAGGACCTCCACCACTCCCTGAAGAAAGAGTGGTTCATCTTCGTCCCTTTGAAACCACTGGTGTTGATTACACAGGAGCCTTACTTCTCACTGGCAACCCAGATAAGATACCAGTGAAAGCATACATTTGTCTCTTTACGTGTGCTACAACCAGAGGCGTACATTTAGAAGTCACTTCAGACATGAGTGCTGAAGCCTTCATCCAGGCCTTCCGCCGATTTGCAGCTCGCAGATCTTGTCCCAAATTAATGATATCGGACAATGGTTCCAATTTTGTGGCAGGAGAAGCTTGTTTGCGAGAAGTCTGGAATCACCCAGAAGTACAGTCAGTCCTACAGAGACGACAATGCCACTGGAAATTCATAGCACCAAGAGCCCCTTGGCAAGGTGGGTTCTATGAGCGAATGGTAGGCACAGTCAAGAAGTGTTTAAGGAAAACTTTACACAGACAAAGGGTCAGTTACTCCGAGCTCCAAACCATTGTTGTGGAAATCGAGGCGCGAGTCAATAACCGCCCATTAACCTACCTGTCTGATGATTTCACCCAGAGAGAACCTCTGAGTCCCTCACACTTGATCCATGGAGGTCTACTGAGCCCTCTCATCCCTTTAGCCGAAGAGGACCCCGTAGACCCGTCACATGTGACCAGAGGTGACTTGGTGGAAAGCTACCAGCATCTCTTAAGAGTTATTAACAGGTGGAATGAGGTGTGGACTCGAGAGTACCTCACAGCTCTACGAGAGTACCACTACGGAGCTTCGAGCCCTTACAATAAAGTACAGCTAAAACCAGGGGACCTAGTACTAGTCGACAGTGATGGACCAAGGTCAGAGTGGCCCATAGGCAAAATTGTTGCCATTCATCCAGGTCATCAAGGTGTCCTGAGAGTGGTGAAAGTTTTATGCCGAGGCAACACTATTCTAAAAACTTTAGAGAAGCTGGTTCCTCTTGAATTGGCTGAGCGAGAATATCAGCCGGATCCAGTTTCCCCAGTAGTTTCCGAGGACAGTAATTCTGATCCTCCGAGCAACCGCCCCACTAGAGCTGCTGCTCAACAATGTAGGCAGAAACTGCAAGCCTATTACAGCTCTGACCAAGAGTAATTCCTTTTACATCCAATTTAGATAACTATGATGATACTGCGGTGTGATGTCGAGTAACAAAATATTACAAGTCACCATGACCCAGGACATTCCCATCACAGTAGATTCTGTTGTTTAAATTGTGTGATTAAAATCTTTAATTATTGTATAGGCTATAAATAACATTATTTATCTAGAGTACCTGAGAGTTTGTAACTTAGAGATTTGTAACATACACATTACATGTCATAGCGACACCAATCTCACAGTTATTGTAGGCTTTCTTAATTATTAGCTTTAGGTAATTCATAATAACATGTTCCATTTAACATGAAAATTAGCAAGACTTAAGTTTCTTGTATGTCCTTGACAAATACGGGGCATTCGTTATGTGTACTAACATACTAATATACTAATGTTAATACCAATTTCGGGATAGGTGTCAGTACTCCACATTACACTACGACCCTAGAATCCTCCCCCCGGAGTTATGTTGGAAATTTCCAACACTAAATACAACACTGTTGTATTCTCATTAATTATTACTAAATCTACTAATCATTGTAGTGATTAAAACTAACCCAACGTAGAGTTCTCATGTACTAATAATTACATCTGTACAATAAGGCTAGAACTCTTACGTCACCCGACGCCAGTATTGCGTCAGATTCTATTGTAATAAACACATTTATATCCAGTGTGTCTGAGAATTGAATTTGATTCTCTATAAACAACGGTGTTCTGTGTGATAATTAATTACAGATAAACTAATGCCAAATAGAGCGTTTATAGTTCTAACTGTTATCTAGTAATAAATTTAACGTCACGCGTGAATGCCCTGGAGAGACTTTAATTCATCTCCATTGTTCGTTTACTATCATAAAACGGGCAAATAATGATATTTAACTCCTCTAAATAATAAACCCGTCCTTATCCGAGCATTTCAATCACAACTGCGAGAAATGATAATATCCGTCATAAATAATTTGTGTAGCAAACGCGGGACGCGGAGCGGGGAGAGAGGAGACGCCATTACCCCAGCCACCAGGGTAGACGCCATCAAGAGCTCCAGAAGAAAGTCGCCACTGTGAGGTGTGAAGAACCTTTGCAGACATTAACTTTGCTGGTGTCAGTGTCATTTTACATAACACGTTGAATTGTCAAGAGATTTAATTTGACATTCGGCCAGAACCTGTTAAATTTGGTTCTATGTAATACCACGTGACCGGCCAGTGAAGCGCGTCAGTATCTAGGATAGGCTGGACCGGAACCTAGGACGCGAACTTCGGCAAGCCTTAACTAACACAGTGCCCATATTAGCTAAGTACCTTTATCCTTATTTGATGCATCATGTAGGGGGTGGGTTTATAGCTGGGTAGCTTGTCGTGACGCCGTGCGACAATAAAACCTACATGTCATTATTTACTCTTATTATTAATCTCAATTTCTTGAACATAGATATCTAGCAGCTTAATCTGTTGCTACTGAATACAATTTGATTTACAGCGTGTGTGAAGAATTCTCCGAGCTGTCATTTCCCGTGTTAATCATCTCCCAGTGTTCCATGACGAATCCAGGAGAATCAGAGGATGAGTCGTAACTAACTTCTTGGAAATCGTCTTCAAGCTAAGACTCCTTCCGTATTCCTTGATTTCTATTATCTGTATTCCTTTACATGCAGAACTCTGTTTCATTGGATTAACATGTGTTTATTATAATTATAATTTTTCATGGTCGTAATCTATGTTCTCATTGATGATAAAGATAATGACTCTATAAATGTTCATAGGATTAGATTATTACACATTGGACTGGTGAACGAACCACACTAGTTCCTGGACGTATTGAGTTCCAGTAATAACCCCCCAATGTAGGTGTTTGAGGCTTTGATTCAGTTAATTATACAGCCCATTAATTATCTCAGTGATCATATTCTCTAGTATTTTATCCATAGATACTGGTTCATCTAGGAATTTTCTAATGATCATAATTTCTTCGTTTCCCTCTTTACTATAAAAGCGGGTGGTCCTTCTTAATGTATTTTCATTACATTAATATTTAAATAAATAGAGTCAAGCCCCAAATGTCCCACAGCATATTTTCGGTATAAAAATTCGTAATTTCAAGCTGCGAATATGTGCAGAGAGCCAAAATTTGGCTCCAAAATAAGGTTCAAGGGTCGAATTTGGGATGTTTAAGATAATTTAAAAACTGCAGGGGCATTTGGGCAAAATGTGACCTATCGCCGCTCTAAGTAATTGGCAAATTTTCGGTGTAAAATGACGTAATTTCAAACTGCAAATACGTGCAGCGAGGCCGAATTTGGCTTCAAAATATGGTTCAAGCGTCGAACTTGGAATGTTTGGGATATTTTGAAAAGTGCAAAGTGGGTTTGGGCAAAATGTGACCCATCGCTGCTCACAATAATTGACATATTTTCGGTATAAAAATTCGTAATTTCAACCTGCGAACATGTGCAGAGAACCAAAATTTGGCTTAAAAATATGGCTCAAGGGTCGAATTTTAGATGTTTGGGATATATTGAAAACTGCAGGTAGGGTTTGGGCAAAATGTGATCCATTGCCCCTTTCAGTAATTGGCATATTTTCAGTATAAAAGTCGTAATTTCAAACTGCGAATACGTGCAGGGAGCCAGAATTTGGCTCCAAAATATGGCTCAAGCGTTGAACTTGGGATGTTTTGGATATTTTGAATACTGAAGGGAGGGTTAGGGCAAAATGTGATCCATCGCCGCTTTCAGTAATTGACATATTTTCGTTTTAAAAAGTCGTAATATCAAACTGCGAATACGTGCAGAGAGCCAGAATTTGGCTCCAAAATATGGCTCAAGCGTCGAATTTGGGATGTTTGGGATATTTTGAAAACTGCAGGGAGGGTTTGGGCAGAAGGTGATCCATCGTTGCTCTCAGTAATTGGCATATTTTCGGTATATTAAGTCGTAATTTCAAACTACGAATACGTGCAGAGAACCCAAATTTGACTCCAAAATATGGCTCTAGCGTTGAATTTTGGGTGTTTGGGATATTTTGAGAACTGCAGGGAGGGGGGGGATGGGCAAAATGTGACCCATAGCTGCTTTCAGTAATTGACATATTTTCGGTATAAAATGTTGTAATTTCAACCTGCGAATATGTGCAGAGAGCCAGAATTTGGCTCCAAATTATGGCTCAATGGTCGAATTTGGTATGCTTTGGATATTTTAAAACTGAATAGTGGATTGGAGCAAAATGTGATCTATCGCCGCTTTCAGTAATTGGCATATTTTCTGTATAAAAAGTGGTTTTTCAAACTGCGAAAACATGCAGAAAGCCAGAATTTGTTTAGAAAATATGGCTCAAGGGTCGAATTTGGGATGTTTGGGATATTTAAAAAATTGCAGGGAGGGTTTGGTCATAATGTGATCCATCGCCCATTTCAGTAATTGGCATATTTTCAGTATAAAAGTCGTAATTTCAAACTGCGAATACGTGCAGAGAGTCAGAATTTGGCTCCAAAATATGGCTCGAGGGTCGAATTTGGGATGTTTAGGATATTTTGCAAACTGCAGGGGGGGTTTGGGCAAAATGTGACCCATCGCTGTTTTCAGTAATTGGCATATTTTCAGTATAAAAAGTCGTAATTTCAAACTGCGAATACTTGCAGAGAGTCTTAATTTGGTTTAAAAATATGGCTCAAGCGTCGAATTTGAGATGTTTGGAATATTTTGAAAACTGCAAGGAGGGTTTGGGCAGAACAGCGAATAGGTGCAGAGAGCCAGAATTTGGCTCCAAAATATGGCTCAAGGGTCGAATTTGGGATGCTTGGGATATTTTGAAAACTGAATGGTGGGTTTGGGCAAAATGTGATCCATCGTTGCTCTCCGTAATTGGCATATTTTCGGTATAAAAATTCGTAATTCAAAGCTGCGAATAAGTGGAGAGAGCCACAATTTGGCTACAAAATTTGGCTCAAGGGTCGAATTTGGGATGTTTGAGATGTTTTTAAAACTGCAGGGGGGTTTGGGCAAAATGTGACCTATCGCTGCTCTAAGTGATTGGCATATTTTCGGTATAAAATTAAATAATTTAAAACTGCGAATACGTGCAGAGAGCCCGAATTTGGCTCCAAAATATGGCTCAAGCGTCGAATTTGGGATGTTTGGGACATTTTGAAAACTACAGAGAGGGTTTCGGCAAAATGTGATCCATCGCCACTTTCAGTAATTGGCATGTTTTCGGTATAAAATGTCGTAATTTCAAACTGCGAATACGTGCAGAGAACCAGAATTTAGCTTCAAAATACTTCTCAAGGTTCGAATTTGGGATGTTTGGGATATTCCGAAAACTGCTGGGGGGGGGGAGGTTTTGGGCAAAATGTGACCCATCGCTTCTCTCAGTAATTGGCATATTTTCAAGCGTCAAATTTGGGATGTTTGGGATAAAAAGTCGTAATTTCAAACTGCGAATACGTGCAGAGAGCAAGAATTTAGCTCCAAAAATATTCTCAAGGGTCGAATTTGGGATGTTTGGGATATTTTCAAAACTGCAAGGAGGGGGTTTCGGCTAAATGTGACCTATCGCCGCTCTCAGTAATTGAAATATTATCAGTATAAAAAGTCGTAATTTCAAACTGCGAATATATGTGCACAGAGCCACAATTTGGCTCCAAAATTTCGCTCAAGGGTCGAATTTTGGATGTCTGGGATATTTTGAAAACTGCAGAGGGGTTTGGGCAAAATGGGACCCATCGCCGCTCTCAGTAATTGGCATATTTTCGGTATAAAATGACGTAATTTCAAACTGCGAATACGTGCAGAGAGCCCGAATTTGGTTCCAAAATACGGATCAAGCGTCGAATTTGGGATGTTTGGGATATTTTGAAAACTGCAGGGAGTGTTTGGGTAAAATGTGACCCATCGCTGTTTTCATTAATTGACATATTTTCGGTAAAAAATGTCGTAATTTCAAACTGCGAATACGTGCAGCGAGCCAGAATTTGGCTCCAAAATATGGCTCAAGGGTCGAATTTGGGATGTTCGGGCTATTTTGAAAACTGCAGGGAGGGTTTGGGCAAAATGTGACAAATCACTGCTCTCAGTAATTGGCATATTTTCAGTATAAAAATTCGTAATTTCAAACTGCGAATACATGCAAAGAGCCAGAATTTGGCTCCAAAATAAGGCTCAAGGGTCGAATTTGGGATTTTTGGGATATATTGAAAACTGCAGGTAGGGTTTGGCCAAAATGTGGTCCATTGCTGCTCTAAGTAATTGGCACATTTTCGGTATAAAAATTCGTAATTTCAAACTGCGAATACGTGCAGAAAGCCAGAATTTGGCTCCAAAATATGGCTCAAGCGTTGAATTTGGGATGTTTGGGATATTTTGAAAATTGCAGGGAGGGTTTGGGTAAAATGTGATCCATCGCTGCTTTCAGTAATTGGCATTTTTTTCAGTATAAAAGTTGTAATTTCAAGCGAATATATGCAGAGAGCCAGAATTTGGCTCCAAAATATAACTCAAGCGTCGAACTTGGGATGTTTGCTATATTTTGAAACTGCAGGGAGGGTTTGGGCAAAATGTGATCCATCGCCGCTCTCAGTAAATGGCATATTTTCGGTATAAAAAGACGTAATTTCAAACTGCGAGTACGTGCAGAGAGCCCGAATTTGGCTCCAAAATATGGCACAAGGGTCGAATTTGGGATGTTTGGGATATTTTGAAAACTGCATGGAGAGTTTGGGCAAAATGTGATCCATCGCCGCTCTGAGTAATTGGCATATTTTCGGTATAAAAAGTCGTAATTTCAAACTGCGAATACGTGCAGAGAGCCAGAATTTGGCTCCAAATTATAGCTCAAGCGTCGAATTTGAGATGTTTGGGATATTTTGAAAACTGCAGGGGGGGCGGGGGGTTAGGCAAAGTTTGACCTATCGCCGCTCTCAGTAATTGATATATCTTCGGTGTATAAATTAGTAATTTCAAACTGCGAATATGTGCAGAGAGCCACAATTTGAGTCCAAAATAAGGTTCCAGGGTCGAATTTGGGAAGTTTGGGATATTTTTAAAACTGCAGAGAGGGTTTGGGCATAATGTGATCCATCGCCGCTTTCCGTAATTGGCATATTTTCAGTATAAAAAGTTATAGTTTCAAACTGCAAATACGTGCTGAGAGCCAGAATTTGGCTCCAAAATATGGCTCAAGGGTCAAATTTGGGATGTTTGGGATATTTGAAAACTGCAAGGGAGGGGGGTTGGGCAAAATGTGACTCATCGCTGCTTTCAGTAATTGGCATATTTTCAGTATAAAAAGTCGTAATTTCAAACTGCAATACGTGCAGAGAGCCATAATTTGGCTCTAAAATAAGGTTCCTGGGTCGAATTTGGGATGTTTGGGATATTTTGAAAACTGCATGGGGTTTTGGGCAAAATGTGACATTTCGCCGCTCACAGTAATTTGCATTACTTCGGTATAAAAAGTATAAATTTCAAACTGCTAATACTTGCAGAGAGCCACAATTTTACTCCAAAATATGGCTCAAGCGTCGAATTTGGGATGTTTCCGATATTTTGAAAACTGCATGGCGGGGTTTGGGCAAAACGTGACATCGCTGCTCAAGGTAATTGGCATATTTTCGGTATAAAAATTCGTATTTTTAACCTGCGAATACGTGAAGAAAGCAGAACTTGGCTCTTAAATAAGGCTCCAGGGCTGAAGTTGGGATGTTTGGGATATTTTGAAAACTGGAGGGAGGGTTTGGGCAAAATGTGATCCATCGCCGCTCTCCGTAATTGGCATATTTTCGGTATAAAAATTCGTAATTTCAAGCTGCGAATATGTGCAGAGAGCCAAAATTTGGCTCCAAAATATGGCTGAAGGGTCGAATTTGGGATGTTTGAGATAATTTAAAAACTGCAGGGGGGTTTGGGCAAAATGTGACCTATCGCCGCTCTAAGTAATTGGCATATTTTCGGTATAAAATGACGTAATTTCAAACTGCGAATACGTGCAGAGAGGCCGAATTTGGCTCCAAAATATGGTTCAAGCGCCGAACTTGGAATGTTTGGGATATTTTGAAAAGTGCAAAGTGGGTTTGGGCAAAATGTGACCCATCGCTGCTCTCAGTAATTGACATATTTTCGGTATAAAAATTCGTAATTTCAACCTGCGAACATGTGCAGAGAGCCAAAATTTGGCTCCAAAATATGGCTCAAGAGTCGAATTTGGGATGTTTAGGATATTTTGAAAACTGCAAAGGGTTTTGGGCAAAATGTGACCCATCGCTGCTTTCAGTATTTTGCTTATTTTCAGTATAAAAATCGTAATTTCAAACTGCAAATACGTGCAGAGAGTCAGAATTTGGCTCTAAAATATGGCTCAGGAGTCGAATTTGGGATGTTTGGGATATTTTGAGAACTGCATGGAGAGTTTGGGCAAAATGTGATCCATCGCCGCTCTGAGTAATTGGCATATTTTCGGTATAAAAAGTCGTAATTTCAAACTGCGAATACGTGCAGAGAGCCAGAATTTGGCACCAAATTATAGCTCAAGCGTCGAATTTGAGATGTTTGGGATATTTTGAAAACTGCAGGGGGGGGGGGGTTAGGCAAAGTTTGACCTATCGCCGATATCAGTAATTGATATATCTTCGATGTATAAATTAGTAATTTCAAACTGCGAATATGTGCAGAGAGCCACAATTTGGCTCCAAAATATGGCTCAAGGGTCGAATTTGGGATGTTTGGGATATTTTGAAAACTACACGGGGGGGTTTTGGCAAAATGTGATCCATCGCCGCTCTCAGTAATTGGCATATTTTCGGTATAAAAATTTGTAATTTCAAACTGCGAATACGTGCAGAGAACCAGAATTTTGCTCCTAAATATAGCTCATGTGTCGAATTTGGGATGTTTGGGATATTTTGAAACCTGCAGGGGGGTTTGGGCAAAATGTGATCCATCGCCGCACTCAGTAATTGGTATATTTTCGGTATAAAAAGTAGTAATTTCAAACTGCGAATACGTGCAGAGAGCCAGAATATGGCTCCAAAATATCGCTCATGGGTCGAATTTGGGATGTTCAGGATATTTTGAAAACTGCCGGGAGGGTCTGGGCAAATTGTGACAAATCACTGCTCTCAGTATTTGGCATATTTTCAGTATAAAAATTCGTAATTTCAAACTGTGAATACATGCAAAGATCCAGAATTTGGCTCCAAAATAAGGCTCAAGGGTCAAATTTGGGATTTTTGAGATATATTGAAAACTGCAGGTAGGGTTTGGGCAAAATGTGGTCCATTGCTGCTCTAAGTAATTGGCATATTTTCGGTATAAAAATTCGTAATTTCAAACTGCGAATCCGTGCAGAAAGTCAGAATTTGGCTTCAAAATATGGCTCGAGCGTTGAATTTGGGATGTTTGGGATATTTTGAAAATTGCAGGGAGGGTTTGGGTAAAATGTGATCCATCGCCGCTTTCAGTAATTGGCATTTTTTTCAGTATAAAAGTTGTAATTTCAAACTGCGAATACATGCATAGAGCCAGAATTTGGCTCCAAAAGATAACTCAAGCGTCGAACTTGGGATGTTTGCTATATTTTGAAACTGCAGGGAGGGTTTGGGCAAAATGTGATCCATCGCCGCTCTCAGTAAATGGCATATTTTCGGTATAAAAAGACGTAATTTCAAACTGCGAGCATGTGCAGAGAGCCCGAATTTGGCTCCAAAATATGGCACAAGGGTCGAATTTGGGATGTTTGGGATATTTTGAAAACTGCAGGAAAGGCTTGGGCAAAATGTGATCCATCGCTGCACTCAGTAATTGGCATATTTTCGGTACAAAATGTCATAATTTCAACTGCTAATACGTGCAGAGAGCCCGAATTTGTCTCCAAAATAATGCTCAAGCGTGGAATTTGGGATGTTTAGGATATTTTGAAAACTGCAGGGAGGGTTTGGGCAAAATGTGATCTATTGCTGCTTTCAGTAATTGTCATGTTTTCGTTATAAAATGTCGTAATTTAAAACTGCGAATACGCGCAGAAAGCTAGAATTTGGCTCCAAAATATGGCTCAAAGGTCGAGTTTGGGATGTTTGGGATATTTTGCAAATTGCAGGGGCGATTTGGGCAAAATGTGACCCATCGCTTCTATCAGTAATTGGCATATTTTCAAGCGTCAAATTTAGGATGTTTGGGATAAAAACTCGTAATTTCAAACTGCGAATACGTGCAGAGAGCCAGAATTTGGCTCCAAAACAATTCTCAGGGGTTGAGTTTGGGATGTTTGGGATATTTTGAAAACTGCAGGGAGGGTTTGGGGAAAATGTGATCCATCGCCGCTCTCCATAATTGGCATATTTTCGGTATAAAAATTGCTAATTTCAAACTGCGAATACGTGCAGAGAGCTAGAATTTGGCTCCAAAATATGGCTCAAGCGTTGAATTTGGGATGTTTGGGATATTTTGAAAACTGCAGGGAGGGTTTGGGCAAAATATTATCCATCGCCGCATTCAGTAATTGTAATGTTTTCGGTAAAAAAAGTCGTAATTTCAAACTGCGAATACGCGCAGAAAGCCCGAATTTGGGTCCAAAATATTGCTCAAAGGTCGAATTTGGGATTTTTGGGATATTTTGCAAACTGCAGGGGGGTTTGGGCAAAATGTGACCCATCGCTTCTTTCAGTAATTGGCATATTTTCAAGCGTAACATTTGGGATGTTTGGGATAAAAAGTCGTAATTTCAAACTGCGAATACGTGCAGAGAGCCCGAATTTCGCTCCAAAAACATTTTCAAGAGTCGAATTTGAGATGTTTGTGATTTTTTGAAAACTTCATGGAGGGGGTTTCGGCTAAATGTGACCTATCGCCGCTCTAAGTAATTGAAATATTATCGGTATAAAAAGTCGTAATTTCAAACTGCGAAAATATGTGCAGAGAGCCACAATTTGGCTCCAAAATTTCGCTCAAGGGACGAATTTTGGATGTCTGGGATATTTTGAAAACTGCAGGGGGGTTTGGGCAAAATGGGACCCATCGCCGCTCTCAGTAATTGGCATATTTTCGGTATAAAATGTCGTAATTTCAAACTGCGAATACGTGCTGCAAGTCAGAATTTGGCTCCAAAATATGGCTCAAGGGTCGAATTTCGGATGTTTAGGCTATTTTGAAAACTGCAGGGAGGGCTTGGGCAAAATGTGACAAATCACTGCTCTCAGTAATTGACATATTTTCAGTATAGAAAGTCGTAATTTCAAACTGCGAATACATGCAAAGAGCCAGAATTTGGCTCCAAAATAAGGCTCAAGGGTAGAATTTGGGATTTTTGGGATATATTGAAAACTGCAGGTATGGTTTGGGCAGAATGTGGTCCATTGCCGCTCTAAGTAATTGGCATATTTTCGGTATAAAAATTCGTAATTTCAAACTGCGAACACGTGCAGAAAGCCAGAATTTGGCTCCAAAATATGGCTCAAGCGTTGAATTTGGGATGTTTGGGATATTTTGAAAACTGCAGGGAGGGATTGGGTAAAATGTGATCCATCGCCGCTCTCAGTAAATGGCATATTTTCGGTAGAAAAAGACGTAATTTCAAACTGCTAGTACGTGCAGAGAGCCCGAATTTGACTCCAAAATATGGCACAAGGGTCGAATTTGGGATGTTTGGGATATTTTGAAAACTGCAGGAAAGGATTGGGCAAAATGTGATCCATCGCTGCACTCAGTAATTGGTATATTTTCGGTACAAAATGTCATAATTTTACTGCTAATATGTGCAGAGAGCCCGAATTTGTCTACAAAATATGGCTCAAGCGTGGAATTTGGGATGTTTAGGATATTTTGAAAACTGCAGGGAGGGTTTGGGCAAAATGTGATCTATTGCCGCTTTCAGTAATTGTCATGCTTTCGTCATAAAATGTCGTAATTTAAAACTGCGAATACGCGCAGAAAGCTAGAATTTGGCTCCAAAATATGGCTCAAAGGTCGAGTTTGGGATGTTTGGGATATTTTGCAAATTGCAGGGGTGATTTGGGCAAAATGTGACCCATCGCTTCTTTCAGTAATTGGCATATTTTCCAGCGTCAAATTTAGGATGTTTGGGATAAAAACTCGTAATTTCAAACTGCGAATACGTGCAGAGAGCCAGAATTTGGCTCCAAAATAATTCTTAAGGGTTGAATTTGGGATGTTTGGGATATTTTGAAAACTGCAGGGAGGGTTTGGGGAAAATGTGATCCATCGCCGCTCCCCATAATTGGCATATTTTCGGTATAAAAATTGCTAATTTCAAACTGCGAATACGTGCAGAGAGCTAGAATTTGGCTCCAAAATATGGCTCAGGCGTTGAATTTGGGATGTTTGGGATATTTTGAAAACTGCAGGGAGAGTTTGGGCAAAAAAATTATCCATCGCCGCATTCAGTAATTGTAATGTTTTCGGTAAAAAAAGTCATAATTTCAAACTGCGAATACGCGCAGAAAGCCCGAATTTGGGTCCAAAATATGGCTCAAAGGTCGAATTTGGGATGTTTGGGATATTTTGCAAACTGCAGGGGGGTTTATGCAAAATGTGACCCATCGCTTCTTTCAGTAATTGGCATATTTTCAAGAGTCAAATTTGGGATGTTTGGGATAAAAAGTCGTATTTTCAAACTGCGAATATGTGCAGAGAGCCAGAATTTCGCTCCAAAAATATTTTCAAGAGTCGAATTTGGGAGGTTTGGGATATTTTTAAAACTGCAGAGAGGGTTTGGGCATAATGTGATCCATCGCCGCTTTCTGTAATTCGCATATTTTCAGTATAAAAAGTCATAGTTTCAAACTGCGAATACGTGCAGAGAGCCAGAATTTGGCTCCAAAATATGGCTCAAGGGTCAAATTTGGGATGTTTGCGATATTTGAAAACTGCAAGGTGGGGGGGGGGGGTTGGGCAAAATGTGACTCATCCCTGCTTTCAGTAATTGGCATATTTTCAGTATAAAAAGTCGTAATTTCAAACTGCAATACGTGCAGAGAGCCAGAATTTGGCTCCAAAATAAGGCTCCTGGGTCGAATTTGGGATGTTTGGGATATTTGGAAAACTGCATGGGGTTTTGGGCAAAATGTGACATTTCGCCGCTCACAGTAATTTGCATTATTTCGGTATAAAAAGTCAAAATTTCAAACTGCTAATACGTGCAGAGAGCCATAATTTTGCTCCAAAATATGGCTCAAGCGTCGAATTTGGGATGTTTCCGATATTTTGAAAACTGCATGGCGGGGTTTTGGCAAAACGTGACATATCGCTGCTCAAGGTAATTGGCATATTTTCGGTATAAAAATTCGTACTTTTAAAATGCGAATACGTGAAGAAAGCAGAACTTGGCTCTAAAATAAGGCTCCAGGGCTGAAGTTGGGATGTTTGGGATATTTTGAAAACTGGAGGGAGGGTTTGGGCAAAATGTGATCCATCGCTGCTCTCCGTAATTGGCATATTTTCGGTATAAAAATTCGTAATTTCAAGCTGCGAATATGTGCAGAGAGCCAAAATTTGGCTCCAAAATATGGCTGAAGGGTCGAATTTGGGATGTTTGAGATAATATAAAAACTGCAGTGGGGTTTGGGCAAAATGTGACCTACCGCCGCTCTAAGTAATTAGCATATTTTCGGTATATATTGACGTAATTTCAAACTGCGAATACGTGCATAGAGGCCGAATTTGGCTCCAAAATATGGTTCAAGCGCCGAACTTGGAATGTTTGGGATATTTTGAAAAGTGCAAAGTGGGTTTGGGCAAAATGTGACCCATCGCTGCTCTCAGTAACTGACATGTTTTCGGTATAAAAATTCGTAATTTCAACCTGCAAACATGTGCAGAGAGCCAAAATTTGGCTCCAAAATATGGCTCAAGAGTCGAATTTGGGATGTTTAGGATATTTTGAAAACTGCAGAGGGTTTTGGGCAAAATGTGACATTTCGCCGCTCACAGTAATTTGCATTATTTCGGTATAAAAAGTCAAAATTTCAAACTGCTAATACGTGCAGAGAGCCACAATTTTGCTCCAAAATATGGCTCAAGCGTCGAATTTGGGGTGTTTCCGATATTTTGAAAACTGCATGGCGGGGTTTTGGCAAAACGTGACATATCGCTGCTCAAGGTAATTGGCATATTTTCGGTATAAAAATTCGTACTTTTAACCTGCGAATACGTGAAGAAAGCAGAACTTGGCTCTAAAATAAGGCTCCAGGGCTGAAGTTGGGATGTTTGGGATATTTTGAAAACTGGAGGGAGGGTTTGGGCAAAATGTGATCCATCGCTGCTCTCCGTAATTGGCATATTTTCGGTATAAAAATTCGTAATTTCAAGCTGCGAATATGTGCAGAGAGCCAAAATTTGGCTCCAAAATATGGCTGAAGGGTCGAATTTGGGATGTTTGAGATAATATAAAAACTGCAGTGGGGTTTGGGCAAAATGTGACCTACCGCCGCTCTAAGTAATTAGCATATTTTCGGTATATATTGACGTAATTTCAAACTGCGAATACGTGCATAGAGGCCGAATTTGGCTCCAAAATATGGTTCAAGCGCCGAACTTGGAATGTTTGGGATATTTTGAAAAGTGCAAAGTGGGTTTGGGCAAAATGTGACCCATCGCTGCTCTCAGTAACTGACATGTTTTCGGTATAAAAATTCGTAATTTCAACCTGCAAACATGTGCAGAGAGCCAAAATTTGGCTCCAAAATATGGCTCAAGAGTCGAATTTGGGATGTTTAGGATATTTTGAAAACTGCAGAGGGTTTTGGGCAAAATGTGACCCATCGCTGCTTTCAGTAATTGGCATATTTCCAGTATAAAAAGTCGTAATTTCAAACTGCAAATACGTGCAGAGAGTCAGAATTTGGCTCCAAAATCAAACTCAAGGGTCGAATTTTGGATATTTGGGATATTTTGAAAACTGCAGGTAGGGTTTGGGCAAAATGTGATCCATTGCCGCTCTCCGTAATTGGCATATTTTCGGTATAAAATTTCGTAATTTCAACCTGCGAACATGTGCAGAGAGCCAAAACTTGGCTCCAAAATATGGCTCAAGAGTCGAATTTGGGATGTTTAGGATATTTTGAAAACTGCAGAGGGTTTTGGGCAAAATGTGACCCATCGCTGCTTTCAGTATTTGGCATATTTTCAGTATAAAAATCGTAATTTCAAACTGCAAATACGTGCAGAGAGTCAGAATTTGGCTCTAAAATATGGCTCAGGCGTCGAATTTGGGATGTTTGGGATATTTTGAAAACTGCAGGGAGGGTTTGGGTAGAATGTGATCCATCGCAACTTTCAGTAATTGGCATATTTATGGTATAAAAAATCGTAATTTCCAACTGCGAATACGTGCAGAGAGCCAGAATTTGGCTCTAAAATAATTCTCAAGGGTCGAATTTGGCATGTTTGGCATATTTTGAAAATTGCACGGAGAGTTTGGGCAAAATGTGATCCATCGCCGCTCTGAGTAATTGGCATATTTTCGGTATAAAAAGTTGTAATTTCAAACTGCGAATACGTGCAGAGAACCAGAATTTTGCTCCTAAATATAGCTCATGGGTGGAATTTGGGATGTTTGGGATATTTTGAAACCTGCAGGGGGGTTTGGGCAAAATGTGATCCATCGCCGCACTCAGTAATTGGTATATTTTCGGTATAAAAAGTAATAATTTCAAACTGCGAATTCGTGCAGAGAGCCAGAATATGGCTCCAAAATATCGCTCATAGGTCGAATTTGGGATGTTCAGGATATTTTGAAAACTGCAGGGAGGGTTTTAGCAAATTGTGACCCATCGCTGCTTTCAGTAATTTGGCATATTTTCGGTATAAAAATATCACTCTCTTGAGAATATCTCAAAAGTATCTCTTGAGAATTCACAAAAACGTGGAAAAACGGCAAAATATTGCCTAATTCGATGATATTTTGTTTATATCACATAGAGGAAAAGGGGATGATAAACGTCAAAATATTGCTAAATTCGATGATTTATAGTACTAAACAAAATGCAAGAAAACTTGCTTAAAATGCAATATTATGCGAAATTCTGAGATTTGAAGGCAAAATCACATATCGTGATACTACATGAAAAAGTATTGAAATATTGGTAAAAATGAATATATTTATGTAATATCAAACTACATGAAAAACGTGAAAAAAGTCACTATTAAACCAAATTTAAGGATTTTAACTACGAATCATAAAGCGAGGTTTCGTATTATTTAGATCCAAGAAAAGACATATGACAATGTTGTTTCCAATACAAATGATAAAAATCAATGTGTTTTCATTAAAATGAACTGAAATGTTCCTGATTTTCCGTTTATATTACCGACGGAAGATGTACACGTAAAACCGCACAATTCCGGCTTAAACGTCGATATATGTAATAAAAACCGAACTTCTCCCCTTTTCAATATCTTACTCAGTATTTCAACGAGAAACAAAAATGGATGATTGAAGATGAAGTATTGAAGATTAATTTCTAATCATTTACGTATTTGCATCATTTTTATCGTATATTTAATGAATTAATAACAATAAACTGAAAATTCACAAAAACGTTGAAAACGGCCAAATATTGCCTAATTCGATGATATTTTGTTTAAATCACATAAAGGAAAAGAGGATGACAAACGTCAAAATATTGCTAAATTCGATGATATTTAGTATGAAACAAAATGCAAGAAAACTTGCTTAAAATGCAATATTATGCGAAAATCTGATATATGAAGGCCAAATCACATATCGTGATACTACTTGAAATAGTATCGAAATATTGGTAAAAATGAATATATTTACGTAATATCAAACTACATGAAAAACGTGAAAAAAGTCACTATTATTCCAAATTTGTGGATTTTAACTTGGAATCATAAAGCGAGGTTTCGTATTATTTAGATCCAAGAAAAGACATATGACAATGTTGTTTCCAATACAAATGATAAAAATCAAAGTGTTTGCATTAGAATTAACTAAAATGTTCCTGATTTTCCGTTTATATTACCGATGGAATATGTACACGTAAAACCGCTCTATTCCGGCTGAAACGTCGATATATGCAATAAAAACCGAACTTCTCCCCTTTTCAATATCTTACTCAGTATTTCAACGAGAAACAAATAGATGATTGAAAATGAAGTATTAAAGGTTATTTTCTAATCAATTATGTGTTTGTATAATTTTTATCGTATATATAAGGAATTAATAACAATAAACTGGAAATTCACAAAAACGCGGAAAAACAGCAAAATATTGCCCAATTCGATGATATTTTGTTTATATCACATAAAGGAAAAGGGGGATGATAAACGTCAAAATATTACTAAATTCGATGATTTATAGTACGAAACAAAATGCAAGAAAACTTGCTTAAAATGCAATATTATGCGAAATTCTGAGATTTGAAGGCGAAATCACATATCGTGATACTACATGAAAAAGTATCGAAATTATGGTAAAAATTAATATATTTACGTAATATCAAACTACATGAATAACGTGAAAAACTTCACTATTAAACCAAATTTAAGGATTTTAACTTTGAATCATAAAGCGAGGTTTCGTATTATTTAGATCCAAGAAAGGACATATGACAATGTTGTTTCCAATACAAATGATAAAAATCAATTTGTTTTCATTAGAATTACCTAAAATGTTCCTGATTTTCCGTTTATATTACCGACGGAAGATGTACACGTAAAACCGTTCAATTCCAGCTGAAACCTCGATATATGCATTTAAAACCGAACTTCTCCCCTTTTCAATATCTTACTCAGTATTTTAACGAGAAACAAATAGTTGATTGAAAATGACGTATTTAAGATTAATTTCTTATCAATTACGTGTTTGCATCAATTTTATCGTATATTTAATGTATTAATAACAATAAACTGAAAATTCACAAAAACGTTGAAAAACTGCAAAATATTGCCTAATTCGATGGTATTTTGTTTAAATCACATAAAGGAAAAGGGGATGATAAACGTCAAAATATTGCTAAATTCGATGATGTTTAGTAAGAAACAAAACGCAAGAAAACTTGCTTAAAATGCAATATTATGCGAAAATCTGAGATATGAAGGCCAAATCACATATCGTGATACTACATGAAATAGTATCGAAATATTGGCAAAAATGAATATATTTACGTAATATCAAACTTCATGAAAAACGTGAAAAATGTCACTATTATTCCAAATTTGTGGATTTTAACTTCGAATCATAAAGCGAGATTTCGTATTATTTAGATGAAAGAAAAGACATATGTTGTTTCCAATACAAATTATAAAAATCAATGTGTTTTCAATAGAATTACCTAAAATATTCCTGATTTTTCGTTTATATTACCGATGGAAGATGTACACGTAAAACCGCTCTATTTCGGATGAAACGTCGATATATGCAATAAAAACAGAACTTCTCCTCTTTTCAATATCTTACTCAGTATTTCAACGAGAAACAATTAGATGATTGAAAATGAAGTATTTAAGGTTATTATCTAATCAATTATGTGTTTGTATCATTTTCATCGTATATTTAATGAACTAATACCAATAAACTGGAAATTCACAAAAACGTTGAAAAACAGCAAAATATTGCCTAATTCGATGATATTTTGCTTATATCACATAATGGAAAAGGGGGGATGATAAACGTCAAAATATTACTAAATTCGATGATTTATAGTACGAAACAAAATGCAAGAAAACTTGCTTAAAATGCAATATTATGCGAAATTTTGAGATTTGAAGGCGAAATCACATATCGTGATACTACATGAAAAAGTATCGAAATATTGGTAAAATTGAATATATTTACGTAATATCAAACTACATGAAAAACGTGAAAAAGTCACTATTAAACCAAATTTAAGGATTTTAACTTCGAATCATAAAGCGAGGTTTCGTATTATTTAGATCCAAGAAAAGACATATGACAATGTTGTTTCCAATACAAATGATAAAAATCAATGTGTTTTCATTAGAATGAACTAAAATGTTCCTGATTTTTCGTTTATATTACCGATGGAAGATGTACACGTAAAACAGCACAATTCCGGCTGAAACGTCGATATATGCAATAAAAGCCGAACTTCTCCCCTATTCAATATCTTACTCAGTATTTTAACGAGAAACAAATAGATGATTGAAAATGAAGTATTTAAGTTTATTATCTAATCAATTACGTGTTTGCATCATTTTTATCGTATATTTTATGAATTAATACAAATAAACTGAAAATTCACAAAAACGTGGAAAAACGGCAAAATATTGCCTAATTCGATGATATTTTGTTTAAATAACATAAAGGAAAAGGGAGATGATAAACGTCAAAATATTACTAAATTCGATGATTTTTAGTACGAAAGAAAATGCAAGAAAACTTGCTTAAAATGCAATATTATGCGAAATTCTGAGATTTGAAGGCGAAATCACATATCGTGATACTACATGAAAAAGTAATGAAATATTGGTAAAAATGAATATATTTACGTAATATCAAACTACATGAAAAACGTGAAAAAAGTCAATATTATTCCAAATTTGAGGATTTTAACTTCGAGTCATAAAGCGAGGTTTCGTATTATTTAGATCCAAGAAAAGACATATGACAATGTTGTTTCCAATACAAATGATAAAAATCAATGTGTTTTCATTAAAATTTCCTAAAATGTTCCTGATTTTTTGTTTATATTACCGATGGAAGATGTACACGTAAAACCGCTCTATTTCGGCTGAAACGTCGATATATGCATTAAAAACCGATTTTCTCCCCTTTTCAATATCTTACTCCGTATTTCAGCGAGAAACAAATAGATGATTGCAAATGAAGTATTTAAGGTTATTATCTAATCAATTATGTGTTTGTATCATTTTTATCGTATATATAATGAATTATACCAATAAACTGGAAATTCACAAAAAAGTGAAAAAACAGCAAAATATTGCCTAATTCGATGATATTTTGTTTATATCACATAAAGGAAATGGGGGATGATAAATTCAAAATATTACTAAATTCGATGATTTATAGTACGAAACAAAATGCAAGAAAACTTGCTTAAAATGCAATATTATGCGAAATTCTGAGATTTGAAGGCAAAATCACATATCGTGATTGTACCGATGGAAGATGTACACGTAAAACCGCACAATTCCAGCTGAAACGTCGATATATGCAATAAAAACCGAATTTCTCCCCTTTTCAATATCTTACTCAGTATTTCAACGAGAAACAAATAAATGATTGTAGATGAAGTATTTAAGTTTATTATCTAATCAATTACGTGTTTGCATCATTTTTATCGTATTTTTAAAGAATTAATGACCCTTGAGCCATATTTTGGAGCCAAATTCTGGCTCTATGCATGTATTTGCAGTTTAAAATTACGACTTTCTACACCGAAAATATGCCAATTACTGAGAGCTGCGATGGGTAACATTTTGCCCAAACCCCCCCTGCAGTTTTCAAAATATCTCAAACATCACAAATTGAAAGCTTGAGACATATTTTGGAGCCAAATTCTGTCTTTCTGCTCGTATTCTCAGTTTAAAATTACGACCTTTTTTTACCGAAAATATGCCATTTACTGAAAGCAGCGATGGATCACATTTTGACCCAACCCCTCCATGCAATTTTTAAAATATCCAAAACATCCGAAATTCGACGCTGGAGCCATTATTTGGAGCCAAATTCTGGCTCTCTGCACGTATTCGCAGTTTGGAATTACGGCTTTTTATACCGAAAATATGGCAATTACTCTAAGCGGCGATGGATAACATTTAGCCCACACTTTCCACGCAGTTTTCAAAATATCCTAAAAATCCCAAATTTGACGTTTGGGCCATATTTTAGAGCTAAATTCTGGCTCTCTGCACGTATTCGCAGTTTGAAATTACAAATTTTTATTCCAAAATTCGCCAATTTCTTAGAGCAGCAATGGGTCACATTTTGCCCAAACCCCCCTGCAGTTTGCAAAATATCCCAAACATCCCAAATTCAACCCTTGAGCCATATTTTGGAGCCAAAAGATTTGCTTTCTGCACGTATTCGCAGTTTCATATTACAACTTTTTATACCAAAAATATGCCAATAACTGAATGCGGTTATGGATCACATTTTTCCCAAACCCTCCCTGCAGTTTTCAAAATATCCGAAACATCCCAAATTCGACCCTTGAGCCATATTTTGGAGCCAAATTCTGGCTCTCTACACGTATTCGCAGTTTAAAATTACGACTTTTTATACCGACTATATGCCAATTACTGAGAGCAGCGATGGGTCACATTTTGCCCAAACACTCCCTGCAGTTTTCTAAATATCCCAAACATCCCAAGTTCGACCCTTGAGCCATTTTTTTGGAGCCAAATTCTTGCTCTCTGCACGTATCCGCAGTTTGAAATTACGAATTTTTATACTGAAAATATGCTAATTACTGAGAGCGGCAATGGATCAAATTTTGCCAAAACCCTCCCTGCAGTTTTTAAAATCTCCCAAACATCCCAAATTCGACCCTTGAGCAATATTTTGGAGCCAAATTCTGGCTTTCTGCATGTATTCGCAGTTTGAAATTACGACTTTTTATACCGAAAATATGCCAATTACTGAAAGCGGCGAAAACGCTTTATTTACCCAGCCAAACCGTTCACCTCATTTGGACATACAACAGTAAATATTAATTATTACACCCGTTTAAACATTCACATGTTAGTCAGTTAGCCTTAATTCTCCTATATTCATTCATACATGACACTGCAATCATTGCAATTGTTTATAAATAGACACTAACTAACCCTGCTTGCTCCAACGTATAAATACAGGTGCCAAATTTTTTTCAGAAGGCAACTCCAGCGTGGCTTAGTCGGATAGAACATGTTCCTAATCCGGATAGACCTGCGTTCGAGCCTGTCGCAACGGATGCAACTATAGGGCACAGATAGATTTCTGTGATGTCCTCTCCTGTAGGAGCATCAGTTTCGATAGATTCTCTGGATAGCCGAAGATTGATTGACTGCTCCCTTGGAATGTGGGGAAGGGTTGAAATCCGGGGGCCCACGGACGGATACCTGGATGCACTGACCTCGGGGAGGTCTTTCAATTTACCTGGATTTCAGGTGGGGAGAAGGGAGGCAATTTGGGTCGACACAAATGGTTTCCTGGTCCCAGAACTCCATGGATACACGTGTCTGTGTATCCTTGGATACATGTCCGTGTATCACAGACAAGCACAGATAGTCACACGGGTTTATCACACTAATACATTTCCGTGTGATCCGTGAATCCGTGTGATACGGGATTCGAACCTAGGTAGGTGGGAATAAGGATATGGGAGGCAATTTGAGGGGACACAAATGGCTTCCTGGACCCCAGAACCCCATGGATAACCCAAATCATTACGGTTACGAAATCTCATAAGATAAGATACACGGAAATCCCTAAGATACACGGATAGGTTCGTGTCACAGGTAACAGGGGGACGGAAGGGAGGGAGGAAGAGAGGGAGGGAGGAAGAGAGGGAGGGAGGAAGAGAGGGAGGGAGGAAGAGAGGGAGGGAGGGAGGAAGGGAGGGAGGGAGGGTATTTCAATTATCAGTTTTATTAATTACAATTAAATCAATTTAAATTAATTTAACTCAATTTAATTTTAGTTAGAAATCTAGTTAAGATTAGTCTTAATTTAAATGAGTTTAAATCTAGGGAGGGAAGGAGGGAGGTTTAGTTTCTGTTGTTAGGTTAGCGTAGGTTTCATTAGTATTCCGTAGTATCATTAGGTTTAACCAACCTAACCAACCTAAACTAACCTAACCTCACCTAATATAACCAACCTTTTTTAAAGTTCATAAACCTTTATAACATTAATGTAAACTATATTAAAAAAAAATATTTAAAAAAATAGACTATATTAAATAAATTTAAAATTGTTCCTTAACTTATTCCTTGTTCCTCCCTTTATACACCTTTGGTAACTATAGGTTAAAAATAATAAAGTCATTAATTCCATTAGGCAGTTTTAGGTTAGTTTAGGTTACAGGTTAGGTTAGGTTTAGGTTTAGGTTAGGCTGGGAAATAAGTCAGTGCTTTAAACAACCAACGGCTAAAAGGACAGACTCCAAGATTAATGCTCTATCTTGTTGGATCGAGCATTAATGTGCATTAAATTATTAATTTAAATTAAATTATTAAATTTTTAAATTATTAGCATTAAAGCATGAATTGGATCTATTTGTGTACACACACATAGGTGAGTACACATAAATGAATAACTTGTTCCTTCTCGTCTCACAATCGGGGATTCAAGGGTTCGAATCCCGGTCGGACAGGGTTGTAATTGTTGGTAGCGTTCCCTTTCACCCAATGCCTTTATTCACCTAGAAGTAAATAGTGACTTACTTGCATCCTTGTGAGTGAGTGAGGGTTAGTCACTAGTTGGACCTTGTGGAATAGGTGTTATAAGCCTAACATATGTATATATATAAACTGCTTGTTCCACGACTCAGTGATTTTACATGTGTTGACTAAATGATTGCCTAATTCGATGATATTATGTTTAAATCACATAAAGGAAAGGGTGATGATAAACGTCAAAATATTACTAAATTTGACGATTTTTGGTACGAAACAAAATGCAGGAAAACTTGCTTAAAATGCAATATTATGCGAAATTCTGAAATTTGAGGGCCAAATCACATATCGTGATACTACATGAAATAGTATGGAAATATTGGTAAAAATGAATATATTTACGTAATATCAAACAACATGAAAAACGTGAAAAAAGTCACTATTTAACCATATTTGAGAATTATAACTTCAAATCATAGAGCGTGGTTTCGTATTATTTAGATCCAAGAAAAGACATGACAATGTTGTTTCCAACATTGATAAACAAACAAACAAACGATAAAACAAACGATAAAACATCGTTTTATCGTTTAAACAAACGATAAAAATCAATGTGTTTTCATTTGAATTAACTAAAATGTTCCTGATTTTCCGTTTATATTACCGATGGAAGATCTACACGAAAACCGCTCTATTCCGGCTGAAACGTCGATATATGCAATAAAAACAGAACTTCTCCCCTTTTCAATATCTTACTCAGTATTTTAACGAGAAACAAATAGTTGATTGAAAAGGAAGTATTTAAGGTATTATCTAATCAATTATGTGTTTGCATCATTTGTATCGTATATTTAATGAATTAATAACAATAAACTGAAAATTCACAAAAACGTTGAAAACGGCCAAATATTGCCTAATTCGATGATATTTTGTTTAAATCACATAAAGGAAAAGAGGATGACAAACGTCAAAATATTGCTAAATTCGATGATATTTAGTATGAAACAAAATGCAAGAAAACTTGCTTAAAATGCAATATTATGCGAAATTCTGAGATTTGAAGGCGAAATCACATATCGTGATACTACATGAAAAAGTATCGAAATTATGGTAAAAATTAATATATATACGTAATATCAAACTACATGAATAACGTGAAAAACTTCACTATTAAACCAAATTTAAGGATTTTAACTTTGAATCATAAAGCGAGGTTTCGTATTATTTAGATCCAAGAAAGGACATATGACAATGTTGTTTCCAATACAAATGAGAAAAATCAATATGTTTTCATTAGAATTACCTAAAATGTTCCTGATTTTCCGTTTATATTACCGACGGAAGATGTACACGTAAAACCGTTCAATTCCAGCTGAAACCTCGATATATGCATTAAAAACCGAACTTCTCCCCTTTTCAATATCTTACTCAGCATTTTAACGAGAAACAAATAGTTGATTGAAAATGACGTCTTTAAGATTAATTTCTTATCAATTACGTGTTTGCATCAATTTTATCGTATATTTAATGTATTAATAACAATAAACTGAAAATTCACAAAAACGTTGAAAAACTGCAAAATATTGCCTAATTCGATGGTATTTTGTTTAAATCACATAAAGGAAAAGGGGATGATAAACGTCAAAATATTGCTAAATTCGATGATGTTTAGTATGAAACAAAACGCAAGAAAACTTGCTTAAAATGCAATATTATGCGAAAATCTGAGATATGAAGGCCAAATCACATATCGTGATACTACATGAAATAGTATCGAAATATTGGCAAAAATGAATATATTTACGTAATATCAAACTTCATGAAAAACGTGAAAAAAGTCACTATTATTCAAAATTTGTGGATTTTAACTTCGAATCATAAAGCGAGATTTCGTATTATTTAGATCAAAGAAAAGACATATGACAATCTTGTTTCCAATACAAATTATTAAAATCAATGTGTTTTCAATAGAATTACCTAAAATGTTCCTGATTTTTCGTTTATATTACCGATGGAAGATGTACACGTAAAACCGCTCTATTTCGGATGAAACGTCGATATATGCAATAAAAACAGAACTTCTCCTCTTTTCAATATCTTACTCAGTATTTCAACGAGAAACAATTAGATGATTGAAAATGAAGTATTTAAGGTTATTATCTAATCAATTATGTGTTTGTATCATTTTCATCGTATATTTAATGAACTAATACCAATAAACTGGAAATTCACAAAAACGTTGAAAAACAGCAAAATATTGCCTAATTCGATGATATTTTGCTTATATCACATAATGGAAAAGGGGGATGATAAACGTCAAAATATTACTAAATTCGATGATTTATAGTACGAAACAAAATGCAAGAAAACTTGCTTAAAATGCAGTATTATGCGAAATTTTGAGATTTGTAGGCGAAATCACATATCGTGATACTACATGAAAAAGTATCGAAATATTGGTAAAATTGAATAAATTTACGTAATATCAAACTACATGAAAAACGTGAAAAAGTCACTATTAACCAAATTTAAGGATTTTAACTTCGAATCATAAAGCGAGGTTTCGTATTATTTAGATCCAAGAAAAGACATATGACAATGTTGTTTCCAATACAAATGATAAAAATCAATGTGTTTTCATTAGAATGAACTAAAATGTTCCTGATTTTCCGTTTATATTACCGATGGAAGATGTACACGTAAAACCGCACAATTCCGGCTGAAACATCGATATATGCAATAAAAACCGAACTTATCCCCTTTTAAATATCTTACTCAGTATTTTAACGAGAAACAAATAGATGATTGAAAATGAAGTATTTAAGTTTATTATCTAATCAATTACGTGTTTGCATCATTTATATCGTATATTTATTGAATTAATACCAATAAACTGAAAATTTACAAAAACGTGGAAAAACGGCAAAATATTGCCTAATTCGATGATATTTTGTTTAAATAACATAAAGGAAAAGGGAGATGATAAACGTCAAAATATTATTAAATTCGATGATTTTTAGTACGAAAGAAAATGCAAGAAAACTTGCTTAAAATGCAATATTATGCGAAATTCTGAGATTTGAAGGCCAAATCACATATCGTGATACTACATGAAAAAGTATCGAAATATTGGTAAAAATGAATATATTTACGTAATATCAAACTACATGAAAAACGTGAAAAAGTCACTATTAAACCAAATTTAAGGATTTTAACTTCGAATCATAAAGCGAGGTTTCGTATTATTTAGATCCAAGAAAAGACATATGACAATGTTGTTTCCAATACAAATGATAATAATCAATGTGTTTTCATTAGAATGAACTAAAATGTTCCTGATTTTCCGTTTATATTACCGATGGAAGATGTACACGTAAAACAGCACAATTCCGGCTGAAACGTCGATATATGCAATAAAAGCCGAACTTCTCCCCTTTTCAATATCTTACTCAGTATTTTAACGAGAAACAAATAGATGATTGAAAATGAAGTATTTAAGTTTATTATCTAATCAATTACGTGTTTGCATCATTTTTATCGTATATTTAATGAATTAATACCAATAAACTGAAAATTTACAAAAACGTGGAAAAACGGCAAAATATTGCCTAATTCGATGATATTTTGTTTAAATAACATAAAGGAAAAGGGAGATGATAAACGTCAAAATATTATTAAATTCGATGATTTTTAGTACGAAAGAAAATGCAAGAAAACTTGCTTAAAATGCAATATTATGCGAAATTCTGAGATTTGAAGGCCAAATCACATATCGTGATACTACATGAAAAAGTATCGAAATATTGGTAAAAATGAATATATTTACGTAATATCAAACTACATGAAAAACGTGAAAAAGTCACTATTAAACCAAATTTAAGGATTTTAACTTCGAATCATAAAGCGAGGTTTCGTATTATTTAGATCCAAGAAAAGACATATGACAATGTTGTTTCCAATACAAATGATAATAATCAATGTGTTTTCATTAGAATGAACTAAAATGTTCCTGATTTTCCGTTTATATTACCGATGGAAGATGTACACGTAAAACAGCACAATTCCGGCTGAAACGTCGATATATGCAATAAAAGCCGAACTTCTCCCCTTTTCAATATCTTACTCAGTATTTTAACGAGAAACAAATAGATGATTGAAAATGAAGTATTTAAGTTTATTATCTAATCAGTTACGTGATGCATCATTTTTATCGTATATTTAATGAATTAATACCAATAAACTGAAAATTCACAAAAACGTGGAAAAACGGCAAAATATTGCCTAATTCGATGATATTTTGTTTAAATAACATAAAGGAAAAGGGAGATGATAAACGTCAAAATATTACTAAATTCGATGATTTTTAGTACGAAAGAAAATGCAAGAAAACTTGCTTAAAATGCAATATTATGCGAAATTCTGAGATTTGAAGGCCAAATCACATATCGTGATACTACATGAAAAAGTATCGAAATATTGGCAAAAATGAATATATTTACGTAATATCAAACTACATGAAAAACGTGAAAAAGTCAATATTATTCCAAATTCGAGGATTTTAACTTCGAGTCATAAAGCGAGGTTTCGTATTATTTAGATCCAAGAAAAGACATATGACAATGTTGTTTCCAATACAAATGATAAAAATCAATGTGTTTTCATTAAAATTTCCTAAAATGTTCCTGATTTTTTGTTTATATTACCGATGGAAGATGTACACGTAAAACCGCTCTATTTCGGCTGAAACGTCGATATATGCAATAAAAACCGAATTTCTCCCCTTTTCAATATCTTACTCTGTATTTCAGCGAGAAACAAATAGATGATTGCAAATGAAGTATTTAAGGTTATTATCTAATCAATTATGTGTTTGTATCATTTTTATCGTATATTTAATGAATTATACCAATAAACTGGAAATTCACAAATAAGTGGAAAAACAGCAAAATATTGCCTAATTCGATGATATTTTGTTTATATCACATAAAGGAAAAGGGGGATGATAAATTCAAAATATTACTAAATTCGATGATTTATAGTACGAAACAAAATGCAAGAAAACTTGCTTAAAATGCAAGAAAACTTGCTTAAAATGCAATATTATGCGAAATTCTGAGATTTGAAGGCAAAATCACATATCGTGATTGTACCGATGGAAGATGTACACGTAAAACCGCACAATTCCAGCTGAAACGTCGATATATGCAATAAAAACCGAATTTCTCCCCTTTTCAATATCTTACTCAGTATTTCAACGAGAAACAAATAGATGATTGTAGATGAAGTATTTAAGTTTATTATCTAATCAATTACGTGTTTGCATCATTTTTATCGTATATCTAAAGAATTAATGACCCTTGAGCCATATTTTGGAGCCAAATTCTGGCTCTCTGCATGTATTTGCAGTTTAAAATTACGACTTTCTACACCGAAAATATGCCAATTACTGAGAGCTGCGATGGGTAACATTTTGCCCAAACCCCCCCTGCAGTTTTCAAAATATCTCAAACATCACAAATTGAAAGCTTGAGGCATATTTTGGAGCCAAATTCTGTCTTTCTGCTCGTATTCGCAGTTTAAAATTACGACCTTTTTTTACCGAAAATATGCCATTTACTGAAAGCAGCGATGGATCACATTTTGACCCAACCCCTCCATGCAATTTTTGAAATATCCAAAACATCCGAAATTCGACGCTGGAGCCATATTTTGGAGCCAAATTCTGGCTCTCTGCACGTATTCGCAGTTTGGAATTACGACTTTTTATACCGAAAAGATGGCAATTACTCTAAGCGGCGATGGATAACATTTAGCCCACACTTTCCACGCAGTTTTCAAAATATCCTAAAAATCCCAAATTTGACGTTTGGGCCATATTTTAGAGCTAAATTCTGGCTCTCTGCACGTATTCGCAGTTTGAAATTACAAATTTTTATTCCAAAATACGCCAATTTCTTAGAGCAGCAATGGGTCACATTTTGCCCAAACCCCCCTGCAGTTTGCAAAATATCCCAAACATCCCAAATTCAACCCTTGAGCCATATTTTGGAGCCAAAAGATTTGCTTTCTGCACGTATTAACAGTTTCAAATTACAACTTTTTATACCGAAAATATGCCAATAACTGAATGCGGTGATGGATCACATTTTTCTCAAACCCTCTCTGCAGTTTTCAAAATATCCGAAACATCCCAAATTCGACCCTTGAGCCATATTTTGGAGCCAAATTCTGGCTCTCTACACGTATTCGCAGTTTAAAATTACGAATTTTTATACCGACTATATGCCAATTACTGAGAGCAGCGATGGGTCACATTTTGCCCAAACACTCCCTGCAGTTTTCTAAATATCCCAAACATCCCAAACATCCCAAGTTCGACCCTTGAGCCATTTTTTTCGAGCCAAATTCTTGCTCTCTGCACGTATCCGCAGTTTGAAATTACGAATTTTTATACTGAAAATATGCTAATTACTGAGAGCGGCAATGGATCAAATTTTGCCAAAACCCTCCCTGCAGTTTTTAAAATCTCCCAAACATCCCAAATTCGACCCTTGAGCAATATTTTGGAGCCAAATTCTGGCTTTCTGCATGTATTCGCAGTTTGAAATTACGACTTTTTATACCGAAAATATGCCAATTACTGAAAGCGGCGAAAACGCTTTATTTACCCAGCCAAACCGTTCACCTCATTTTGACATACAACAGTAAATATTAATTATTACACCCGTTTAAACATTCACATGTCAGTCAGTTAGCCTCAATTCTCCTATATTCATTCATAAATGACACTGCAATCATTGCAATTGTTTATAAATAGACACTAACTAACCCTGCTTGCTCCAAGGTATAAATACAGGTGCCAATTTTTTTTCAGAAGGCAACTCCAGCGTGGCTTAGTCGGATAGAACATGTTCCTAATCCGGATAGACCTGCGTTCGAGCCTGTCGCAACGGATGCAACTATAGGGCACAGATAGATTTCTGTGATGTCCTCTCCTGTAGGAGCATCAGTTCCGATAGATTCTCTGGATAGCCGAAGATTGATTGACTGCTCCCTTGGAATGTGGGGAAGGGTTGAAATCCGGGGGCCCACGGACGGATACCTGGATGCACTGACCTCGGGCAGGTCTTTCAATTCACCTGGATTTCAGGTGGGGAGAAGGGAGGCAATTTGGGTCGACACAAATGGCTTCCTGGTCCCAGAACTCCATGGATACACGTGTCTGTGTATCCTTGGATACATGTCCGTGTATCACAGACAAGCACAGATAGTCACACGGGTTTATCACACTAATACATTTCCGTGTGATCCGTGAATCCGTGTGATACGGGATTCGAACCTAGGTAGGTGGGAATAAGGATATGGGAGTCAATTTGAGGGGACACAAATGGCTTCCTGGACCCCAGAACCCCATGGATAACCCAAATCATTACGGTTACGAAATCTCATAAGATAAGATACACGGAAATCCCTAAGATACACGGATAGGTTCGTGTCACAGGTAACAGGGGGACGGAAGGGAGGGAGGAAGAGAGGGAGGGAGGAAGAGAGGGAGGGAGGAAGAGAGGGAGTGAGGGAGGAAGGGAGGGAGGGAGGGTATTTCAATTATCAGTTTTATTAATTACAATTAAATCAATTTAAATTAATTTAACTCAATTTAATTTAAGTTAGAAATCTAGTTAGGATTAGTCTTAATTTAAATGAGTTTAAATCTAGGGAGGGAAGGAGGGAGGTTTATTTTCTGTTGTTAGGTTAGCGTAGGTTTCATTAGTATTGCGTTGTATCATTAGGTTTAACCAACCTAACCAACCTAAACTAACCTAACCTCACCTAATATAACCAACCTTTTTTAAAGTTCATAAACCTTTATAACATTAACGTAAACTATATTAAAGAAAATTATTTAAAAAAATAGACTATATTAAATAAATTTAAAATTGTTCCTTAACTTGTTCCTTGTTCCTCCCTTTATACACCTTTGGTAACTATAGGTTAAAAATAATAAAGTCATTAATTCCATTAGGCAGTTTTAGGTTAGTTTAGGTTACAGGTTAGGTTAGGTTTAGGTTTAGGTTAGGTTGGGAAATAAGTCAGTGCTTTAAACAACCAACGGCTAAAAGGACAGACTCCAAGATTAATGCTCTATCTTGTTGGATCGAGCATTAATGTGCATTAAATTATTATTTTAAATTAAATTATTAAATTTTTAAATTATTAGCATTAAAGCATGAATTGGATCTATTTGTGTACACACACATAGGTGAGTACACATAAATGAATAACTTGTTCCTTCTCGTCTCACAATCGGGAATTCAAGGGTTCGAATCCCGGTCGGACAGGGTTGTAATTGTTGGTAGCGTTCCCTTTCACCCAATGCCTTTATTCACCTAGAAGTAAATAGTGACTTACTTGCATCCTTGTGAGTGAGTGAGGGTTAGTCACTAGTTGGACCTTGTGGAATAGGTGTTATAAGCCTAACATATGTATATATATAAACTGCTTGTTCCACGACTCAGTGATTTTACATGTGTTGACTAAATGATTGCCTAAATCGATGATATTATGTTTAAATCACATAAAGGAAAGGGTGATGATAAACGTCAAAATATTGCTAAATTTGACGATTTTTGGTACGAAACAAAATGCAGGAAAACTTGCTTAAAATGCAATATTATGCGAAATTCTGAAATTTGAGGGCCAAATCACATATCGTGATACTACATGAAATAGTATGGAAATATTGGTAAAAATGAATATATTTACGTAATATCAAACAACATGAAAAACGTGAAAAAAGTCACTATTTAACCATATTTGAGAATTATAACTTCAAATCAGAGAGCGTGGTTTCGTATTATTTAGATCCAAGAAAAGACATGACAATGTTGTTTCCAACATTGATAAACAAACAAACAAACGATAAAGCAAACGATAAAACATCGTTTTATCGTTTAAACAAACGATAAAAATCAATGTGTTTTCATTTGAATTAACTAAAATGTTCCTGATTTTCCGTTTATATTACCGATGGAAGATCTACACGAAAACCGCTCTATTCCGGCTGAAACGTCGATATATGCAATAAAAACAGAACTTCTCCCCTTTTCAATATCTTACTCAGTATTTTAACGAGAAACAAATAGTTGATTGAAAAGGAAGTATTTAAGGTATTATCTAATCAATTATGTGTTTGCATCATTTTTATCGTATATATAATGAATTAATGCCCATAAACTGAAAATTCACAAAACGTGGAAAAACGGCAAAATATTGCCTAATTCGATGATATATTGTTTAAATCACATAAAGAAAATGGGATGATAAACGTCAAAATATTGCTAAATTCGATGATTTTTCGTACGAAACAAAATGCAAGAAAACTTGCTTAAAATGCAATATTATGCGAAATTCTGAGATTTGAAGGCCAAATCACATATCGTGATACTACATGAAAAAGTATCGAAATTATGGTAAAAATGAATATATTTACGTAATATCAAACTACATGAATAACCTGAAAAAAATCACTATTAAACCAAATTTAAGGATTTTAACTTTGAATCGTAAAGCGAGGTTTCGTATTATTTAGATCCAAGAAAGGACATATGACAATGTTGTTTCCAATACAAATGATAAAAATCAATGTGTTTTCATTAGAATTACCTAAAATGTTCCAGATTTTCCGTTTATATTACCGACGGAAGATGTACACGTAAAACCGTTCAATTCCAGCTGAAACCTCGATATATGCAATAAAAACCGAACTTCTCCCCTTTTCAATATCTTACTCAGTATTTTAACGAGAAACAAATAGTTGATTGAAAATGACGTATTTAAGATTAATTTCTTATCAATTACGTGTTTGCATCAATTTTATCGTATATTTAATGTATTAATAACAATAAACTGAAAATTCACAAAAACGTTGAAAAACTGCAAAATATTGCCTAATTCGATGGTATTTTGTTTAAATCACATAAAGGAAAAGGGGATGATAAACGTCAAAATATTGCTAAATTCGATGATGTTTAGTACGAAACAAAACGCAAGAAAACTTGCTTAAAATGCAATATTATGCGAAAATCTGAGATATGAAGGCCAAATCACATATCGTGATACTACATGAAATAGTATCGAAATATTGGCAAAAATGAATATATTTACGTAATATCAAACTTCATGAAAAACGTGAAAAAAGTCACTATTATTCAAAATTTATGGATTTTAACTTCGAATCATAAAGCGAGATTTCGTATTATTTAGATCAAAGAAAAGACATATGACAATGTTGTTTCCAATACAAATTATAGAAATCAATGTGTTTTCAATAGAATTACCTAAAATGTTCCTGATTTTTCGTTTATATTACCGATGGAAGATGTACACGTAAAACCGCTCTATTTCGGATGAAACGTCGATATATGCAATAAAAACAGAACTTCTCCTCTTTTCAATATCTTACTCAGTATTTCAACGAGAAACAATTAGATGATTGAAAATGAAGTATTTAAGGTTATTATCTAATCAATTATGTGTTTGTATCATTTTCATCGTATATTTAATGAACTAATACCAATAAACTGGAAATTCACAAAAACGTTGAAAAACAGCAAAATATTGCCTAATTCGATGATATTTTGCTTATATCACATAATGGAAAAGGGGGATGATAAACGTCAAAATATTACTAAATTCGATGATTTATAGTACGAAACAAAATGCAAGAAAACTTAATTAAAATGCAATATTATGCGAAATTTGGAGATTTGTAGGCGAAATCACATATCGTGATACTACATGAAAAAGTATCGAAATATTGGTAAAATTGAATATATTTACGTAATATCAAACTACATGAAAAACGTGAAAAAGTCACTATTAAACAAAATTTAAGGATTTTAACTTCGAATCATAAAGCGAGGTTTCGTATTATTTAGATCCAAGAAAAGACATATGCCAATGTTGTTTCCAATACAAATGATAAAAATCAATGTGTTTTCATTAGAATGAACTAAAATATTCCTGATTTTCCGTTTATATTACCGATGGAAGATGTACACGTAAAACCGCACAATTCCGGCTGAAACATCGATATATGCAATAAAAACCGAACTTATCCCCTTTTAAATATCTTATTCAGTATTTTAACGAGAAACAAATAGATGATTGAAAATGAAGTATTTAAGTTTATTATCTAATCAATTACGTGATTGCATCATTTTTATCGTATATATTATGAATTAATACCAATAAACTGAAAATTTACAAAAACGTGGAAAAACGGCAAAATATTGCCTAATTCGGTGATATTTTGTTTAAATAACATAAAGGAAAAGGGAGATGATAAACGTCAAAATATTACTAAATTCGATGATTTTTAGTACGAAAGAAAATGCAAGAAAACTTGCTTAAAATGCAATATTATGCGAAATTCTGAGATTTGAAGGCCAAATCACATATCGTGATACTACATGGAAAAGTATCGAAATATTGGCAAAAATGAATATATTTACGTAATATCAAACTACATGAAAAACGTGAAAAAGTCACTATTAAACCAAATTTAAGGATTTTAACTTCGAATCATAAAGCGAGGTTTCGTATTATTTAGATCCAAGAAAAGACATATGACAATGTTGTTTCCAATACAAATGATAATAATCAATGTGTTTTCATTAGAATGAACTAAAATGTTCCTGATTTTCCGTTTATATTACCGATGGAAGATGTACACGTAAAACAGCACAATTCCGGCTGAAACGTCGATATATGCAATAAAAGCCGAACTTCTCCCCTTTTCAATATCTTACTCAGTATTTTAACGAGAAACAAATAGATGATTGAAAATGAAGTATTTAAGTTTATTATCTTATCAATTACGTGTTTGCATCATTTTTATCGTATATTTAATGAATTAATACCAATAAACTGAAAATTCACAAAAACGTGGAAAAACGGCAAAATATTGCCTAATTCGATGATATTTTGTTTAAATAACATAAAGGAAAAGGGAGATGATAAACGTCAAAATATTACTAAATTCGATGATTTTTAGTACGAAAGAAAATGCAAGAAAACTTGCTTAAAATGCAATATTATGCGAAATTCTGAGATTTGAAGGCCAAATCACATATCGTGATACTACATGAAAAAGTATCGAAATATTGGCAAAAATGAATATATTTACGTAATATCAAACTACATGAATAACGTGAAAAAAAGTCAATATTATTCCAAATTTGAGGATTTTAACTTCGAATCATAAAGCGAGGTTTCGTATTATTTAGATCCAAGAAAAGACATATGACAATGTTGTTTCCAATACAAATGATAAAAATCAATGTGTTTTCATTAAAATTTCCTAAAATGTTCCAGATTTTCCGTTTATATTACCGACGGAAGATGTACACGTAAAACCGTTCAATTCCAGCTGAAACCTCGATATATGCAATAAAAACCGAACTTCTCCCCTTTTCAATATCTTACTCAGTATTTTAACGAGAAACAAATAGTTGATTGAAAATGACGTATTTAAGATTAATTTCTTATCAATTACGTGTTTGCATCAATTTTATCGTATATTTAATGTATTAATGACAATAAACTGAAAATTCACAAAAACGTTGAAAAATTGCAAAATATTGCCTAATTCGATGGTATTTTGTTTAAATCACCTAAAGGAAAAGGGGATGATAAACGTCAAAATATTGCTAAATTCGATGATGTTTAGTACGAAACAAAACGCAAGAAAACTTGCTTAAAATGCAATATTATGCGAAAATCTGAGATATGAAGGCCAAATCACATATCGTGATACTACATGAAATAGTATCGAAATATTGGCAAAAATGAATATATTTACGTAATATCAAACTTCATGAAAAACGTGAAAAAAGTCACTATTATTCAAAATTTATGGATTTTAACTTCGAATCATAAAGCGAGATTTCGTATTATTTAGATCAAAGAAAAGACATATGACAATGTTGTTTCCAATACAAATTATAGAAATCAATGTGTTTTCAATAGAATTACCTAAAATGTTCCTGATTTTTCGTCTATATTACCGATGGAAGATGTACACGTAAAACCGCTCTATTTCGGATGAAACGTCGATATATGCAATAAAAACAGAACTTCTCCTCTTTTCAATATCTTACTCAGTATTTCAACGAGAAACAATTAGATGATTGAAAATGAAGTATTTAAGGTTATTATCTAATCAATTATGTGTTTGTATCATTTTCATCGTATATTTAATGAACTAATACCAATAAACTGGAAATTCACAAAAACGTTGAAAAACAGCAAAATATTGCCTAATTCGATGATATTTTGCTTATATCACATAATGGAAAAGGGGGATGATAAACGTCAAAATATTACTAAATTCGATGATTTATAGTACGAAACAAAATGCAAGAAAACTTAATTAAAATGCAATATTATGCGAAATTTGGAGATTTGTAGGCGAAATCACATATCGTGATACTACATGAAAAAGTATCGAAATATTGGTAAAATTGAATATATTTACGTAATATCAAACTACATGAAAAACGTGAAAAAGTCACTATTAAACCAAATTTAAGGATTTTAACTTCGAATCATAAAGCGAGGTTTCGTATTATTTAGATCCAAGAAAAGACATATGCCAATGTTGTTTCCAATACAAATGATAAAAATCAATGTGTTTTCATTAGAATGAACTAAAATATTCCTGATTTTCCGTTTATATTACCGATGGAAGATGTACACGTAAAACCGCACAATTCCGGCTGAAACATCGATATATGCAATAAAAACCGAACTTATCCCCTTTTAAATATCTTATTCAGTATTTTAACGAGAAACAAATAGATGATTGAAAATGAAGTATTTAAGTTTATTATCTAATCAATTACGTGATTGCATCATTTTTATCGTATATATTATGAATTAATACCAATAAACTGAAAATTTACAAAAACGTGGAAAACGGCAAAATATTGCCTAATTCGATGATATTTTGTTTAAATAACATAAAGGAAAAGGGAGATGATAAACGTCAAAATATTACTAAATTCGATGATTTTTAGTACGAAAGAAAATGCAAGAAAACTTGCTTAAAATGCAATATTATGCGAAATTCTGAGATTTGAAGGCCAAATCACATATCGTGATACTACATGGAAAAGTATCGAAATATTGGTAAAAATGAATATATTTACGTAATATCAAACTACATGAAAAACGTGAAAAAGTCACTATTAAACCAAATTTAAGGATTTTAACTTCGAATCATAAAGCGAGGTTTCGTATTATTTAGATCCAAGAAAAGACATATGACAATGTTGTTTCCAATACAAATGATAATAATCAATGTGTTTTCATTAGAATGAACTAAAATGTTCCTGATTTTCCGTTTATATTACCGATGGAAGATGTACACGTAAAACAGCACAATTCCGGCTGAAACGTCGATATATGCAATAAAAGCCGAACTTCTCCCCTTTTCAATATCTTACTCAGTATTTTAACGAGAAACAAATAGTTGATTGAAAATGAAGTATTTAAGTTTATTATCTAATCAATTACGTGTTTGCATCATTTTTATCGTATATTTAATGAATTAATACCAATAAACTGAAAATTCACAAAAACGTGGAAAAACGGCAAAATATTGCCTAATTCGATGATATTTTGTTTAAATAACATAAAGGAAAAGGGAGATGATAAACGTCAAAATATTACTAAATTCGATGATTTTTAGTACGAAAGAAAATGCAAGAAAACTTGCTTAAAATGCAATATTATGCGAAATTCTGAGATTTGAAGGCCAAATCACATATCGTGATACTACATGAAAAAGTATCGAAATATTGGCAAAAATGAATATATTTACGTAATATCAAACTACATGAAAAACGTGAAAAAAGTCAATATTATTCCAAATTTGAGGATTTTAACTTCGAATCATAAAGCGAGGTTTCGTATTATTTAGATCCAAGAAAAGACATATGACAATGTTGTTTCCAATACAAATGATAAAAATCAATGTGTTTTCATTAAAATTTCCTAAAATGTTCCTGATTTTTTGTTTATATTACCGATGGAAGATGTATACGTAAAACCGCTCTATTTCGGCTGAAACGTCGATATATGCAATAAAAACCGAATTTCTCCCCTTTTCAATATCTTACTCCGTATTTCAGCGAGAAACAAATCGATGATTGCAAATGAAGTATTTCAGGTTATTATCTAATCAATTATGTGTTTGTATCATTTTTATCGTATATTTAATGAATTATACCAATAAATTGGAAATTCACAAAAAAGTGGAAAAACAGCAAAATATTGCCTAATTCGATGATATTTTGTTTATATCACATAAAGGAAAAGGGGGATGATAAATTCAAAATATTACTAAATTCGATGATTTATAGTACGAAACAAAATGCAAGAAAACTTGCTTAAAATGCAAGAAAACTTGCTTAAAATGCAATATTATGCGAAATTCTGAGATTTGAAGGCAAAATCACATATCGTGATTGTACCGATGGAAGATGTACACGTAAAACCGCACAATTCCAGCTGAAACGTCGATATATGCAATAAAAACCGAATTTCTCCCCTTTTCAATATCTTACTCAGTATTTCAACGAGAAACAAATAGATGATTGTAGATGAAGTAAATAAGTTTATTATCTAATCAATTACGTGTTTGCATCATTTTTATCGTATATCTAAAGAATTAATGACCCTTGAGCCATATTTTGGAGCCAAATTCTGGCTCTCTGCATGTATTTGCAGTTTAAAATTACGACTTTCTACACCGAAAATATGCCAATTACTGAGAGTTGCGATGGGTAACATTTTGCCCAAACCCCCCCTGCAGTTTTCAAAATATCTCAAACATCACAAATTGAAAGCTTGAGGCATATTTCGGAGCCAAATTCTGTCTTTCTGCTCGTATTCGCAGTTTAAAGTTACGACCTTTTTTTACCGAAAATATGCCATTTACTGAAAGCAGCGATGGATCACATTTTGACCCAACCCCTCCATGCAATTTTTTAAATATCCAAAACATCCGAAATTCGACGCTGGAGCCATATTTTGGAGCCAAATTCTGGCTCTCTGCACGTATTCGCAGTTTGGAATTACGACTTTTTATACCGAAAAGATGGCAATTACTCTAAGCGGCGATGGATAACATTTAGCCCACACTTTCCACGCAGTTTTCAAAATATCCTAAAAATCCCAAATTTGACGTTTGGGCCATATTTTAGAGCTAAATTCTGGCTCTCTGCACGTATTCGCAGTTTGAAATTACAAATTTTTATTCCAAAATACGCCAATTTCTTAGAGCAGCAATGGGTCACATTTTGCCCAAACCCCCCTGCAGTTTGCAAAATATCCCAAACATCCCAAATTCAACCCTTGAGCCATATTTTGGAGCCAAAAGATTTGCTTTCTGCACGTATTCGCAGTTTCATATTACAACTTTTTATACCGAAAATATGCCAATAACTGAATGCGGTGATGGATCACATTTTTCCCAAACCCTTCCTGCAGTTTTCAAAATATCCGAAACATCCCAAATTCGACCCTTGAGCCATATTTTTGAGCCAAATTCTGGCTCTCTACACGTATTCGCAGTTTAAAATTACGAATTTTTATACCGACTATATGCCAATTACTGAGAGCAGCGATGGGTCACATTTTGCCCAAACACTCCCTGCAGTTTTCTAAATATCCCAAACATCCCAAGTTCGACCCTTGAGCCATTTTTTTGGAGCCAAATTCTTGCTCTCTGCACGTATCCGCAGTTTGAAATTACGAATTTTTATACTGAAAATATGCTAATTACTGAGAGCGGCAATGGATCAAATTTTGCCAAAACCCTCCCTGCAGTTTTTAAAATCTCCCAAACATCCCAAATTCGACCCTTGAGCAATATTTTGGAGCCAAATTCTGGCTTTCTGCATGTATTCGCAGTTTGAAATTACGACTTTTTATACCGAAAATATGCCAATTACTGAAAGCGGCGAAAAAGCTTTATTTACCCAGCCAAACCGTTCACCTCATTTGGACATACAACAGTAAATATTAATTATTACACCCGTTTAAACATTCACATGTCAGTCAGTTAGCCTCAATTCTCCTATATTCATTCATACATGACACTGCAATCATTGCAATTGTTTATAAATAGACACTAACTAACCCTTCTTGCTCCAAGGTATAAATACAGGTGCCAATTTTTTTTCAGAAGGCAACTCCAGCGTGGCTAAGTCGGATAGAACATGTTCCTAATCCGGATAGACCTGCGTTCGAGCCTGTCGCAACGGATGCAACTATAGGGCACAGATAGATTTCTGTGATGTCCTCTCCTGTAGGAGCATCAGTTTCGATAGATTCTCTGGATAGCCGAAGATTGATTGACTGCTCCCTTGGAATGTGGGGAAGGGTTGAAATCCGGGGGCCCACGGACGGATACCTGGATGCACTGACCTCGGGGAGGTCTTTCAATTCACCTGGATTTCAGGTGGGGAGATGGGAGGCAATTTGGGTCGACACAAATGGCTTCCTGGTCCCAGAACTCCATGGATACACGTGTCTGTGTATCCTTGGATACATGTTCGTGTATCACAGACAAGCACAGATAGTCACACGGGTTTATCACACTAATACATTTCCGTGTGATCCGTGAATCCGTGTGATACGGGATTCGAACCTAGGTAGGTGGGAATAAGGATATGGGAGGCAATTTGAGGGGAAACAAATGGCTTCCTGGACCCCAGAACCCCATGGATAACCCAAATCATTACGGTTACGAAATCTCATAAGATAAGATACACGGAAATCCCTAAGATACACGGATAGGTTCGTGTCACAGGTAACAGGGGGTCGGAAGGGAGGGAGGAAGAGAGGGAGGGAGGAAGAGAGGGAGGGAGGGAGGAAGGGAGGGAGGGAGGGTATTTCAATTATCAGTTTTATTAATTACAATTAAATCAATTTAAATTAATTTAACTCAATTTAATTTAAGTTAGAAATCTAGTTAAGATTAGTCTTAATTTAAATGAGTTTAAATCTAGGGAGGGAAGGAGGGAGGTTTATTTTCTGTTGTTAGGTTAGCGTAGGTTTCATTAGTATTGCGTAGTATCATTAGGTTTAACCAACCTAACCAACCTAAACTAACCTAACCTCACCTAATATAACCAACCTTTTTTAAAGTTCATAAACCTTTATAACATTAATGTAAACTATATTAAAGAAAATTATTTTAAAAAATAGACTATATTAAATAAATTAAAAATTGTTCCTTAACTTGTTCCTTGGTCCTCCCTTTATACACCTTTGGTAACTATAGGTTAAAAATAATAAAGTCATTAATTCCATTAGGCAGTTTTAGGTTAGTTTAGGTTACAGGTTAGGTTAGGTTTAGGTTTAGGTTAGGTTGGGAAATAAGTCAGTGCTTTAAACAACCAACGGCTAAAAGGACAGACTCCAAGATTAATGCTCTATCTTGCTGGATCGAGCATTAATGTGCATTAAATTATTATTTTAAATTAAATTATTAAATTTTTAAATTATTAGCATTAAAGCATGAATTGGATCTATTTGTGTACACACACATAGGTGAGTACACATAAATGAATAACTTGTTCCTTCTCGTCTCACAATCGGGGATTCAAGGGTTCGAATCCCGGTCGGACAGGGTTGTAATTGTTGGTAGCGTTCCCTTTCACCCAATGCCTTTATTCACCTAGAAGTAAATAGTGACTTACTTGCATCCTTGTGAGTGAGTGAGGGTTAGTCACTAGTTGGACCTTGTGGAATATGTGTTATAAGCCTAACATATGTATATATATATATAAACTGCTTGTTCCACGACTCAGTGATTTTACATGTGTTGACTAAATGATTGCCTAAATCGATGATATTATGTTTAAATCACATAAAGGAAAGGGTGATGATAAACGTCAAAATATTGCTAAATTTGACGATTTTTGGTACGAAACAAAATGCAGGAAATCTTGCTTAAAATGCAATATTATGCGAAATTCTGAAATTTGAGGGCCAAATCACATATCGTGATACTACATGAAATAGTATGGAAATATTGGTAAAAATGAATATATTTACGTAATATCAAACAACATGAAAAACGTGAAAAAAGTCACTATTTAACCATATTTGAGAATTATAACTTCAAATCATAGAGCGTGGTTTGGTATTATTTAGATCCAAGAAAAGACATGACAATGTTGTTTCCAACATTGATAAACAAACAAACAAACGATAAAGCAAACGATAAAACATCGTTTTATCGTTTAAACAAACGATAAAAATCAATGTGTTTTCATTTGAATTAACTAAAATGTTCCTGATTTTCCGTTTATATTACCGATGGAAGATCTACACGAAAACCGCTCTATTCCGGCTGAAACGTCGATATATGCAATAAAAACAGAACTTCTCCCCTTTTCAATATCTTACTCAGTATTTTAACGAGAAACAAATAGTTGATTGAAAAGGAAGTATTTAAGGTATTATCTAATCAATTATGTGTTTGCATCATTTTTATCGTATATATAATGAATTAATGCCCATAAACTGAAAATTCACAAAACGTGGAAAAACGGCAAAATATTGCCTAATTCGATGATATATTGTTTAAATCACATAAAGAAAATGGGATGATAAACGTCAAAATATTGCTAAATTCGATGATTTTTCGTACGAAACAAAATGCAAGAAAACTTGCTTAAAATGCAATATTATGCGAAATTCTGAGATTTGAAGGCCAAATCACATATCGTGATACTACATGAAAAAGTATCGAAATTATGGTAAAAATGAATATATTTACGTAATATCAAACTACATGAATAACCTGAAAAAATTCACTATTAAACCAAATTTAAGGATTTTAACTTTGAATCGTAAAGCGAGGTTTCGTATTATTTAGATCCAAGAAAGGACATATGACAATGTTGTTTCCAATACAAATGATAAAAATCAATGTGTTTTCATTAGAATTACCTAAAATGTTCCAGATTTTCCGTTTATATTACCGACGGAAGATGTACACGTAAAACCGTTCAATTCCAGCTGAAACCTCGATATATGCAATAAAAACCGAACTTCTCCCCTTTTCAATATCTTACTCAGTATTTTAACGAGAAACAAATAGTTAATTGAAAATGACGTATTTAAGATTAATTTCTTATCAATTACGTGTTTGCATCAATTTTATCGTATATTTAATGTATTAATAACAATAAACTGAAAATTCACAAAAACGTTGAAAAACTGCAAAATATTGCCTAATTCGATGGTATTTTGTTTATATCACGTAAAGGAAAAGGGGATGATAAACGTCAAAATATTGCTAAATTCGATGATGTTTAGTACGAAACAAAACGCAAGAAAACATGCTTAAAATGCATTATTATGCGAAAATCTGAGATATGAAGGTCAAATCACATATCGTGATACTACATGAAATAGTATCGAAATATTGGCAAAAATTAAAATATTTACGTAATATCAAACTTCATGAAAAACGTGAAAAAAGTCACTATTATTCCAAATTTGTGGATTTTAACTTCGAATCATAAAGCGAGATTTCGTATTATTTAGATCAAAGAAAAGACATATGACAATGTTGTTGCCAATACAAATTATAAAAATCAATGTGTTTTCAATAGAATTACCTAAAATGTTCTTGATTTTTCGTTTATATTACTGATGGAAGATGTACACGTAAAACCGCTCTATTTCGGATGAAACGTCGATATATGCAATAAAAACAGAACTTCTCCCCTTTTCAATATCTTACTCAGTATTTCAACGAGAAACAATTAGATGATTGAAAAGGAAGTATTTAAGGTTATTATCTAATCAATTATGTGTTTGTATCATTTTCATCGTATATTTAATGAACTAATACCAATAAACTGGAAATTCACAAAAACGTTGAAAAAATAGCAAAATATTGCCTAATTCGATGATATTTTGTTTGTATCACATAAAGGAAAAGGGGAATGATAAACGTCAAAATATTACTAAATTCTATGATTTATAGTACGAAACAAAATGCAAGAAAACTTGCTTAAAATGCAATATTATGCGAAATTTTGAGATTTGTAGGCGAAATCACATATCGTGATACTACAAAAAAAAGTATCGAAATATTGGTAAAATTGAATATATTTACGTAATATCAAACTACATGAAAAACGTGAAAAAGTCACTATTAAACCAAATTTAAGGATTTTAACTTCGAATCATAAAGCGAAGTTTCGTATTATTTAGATCCAAGAAAAGACATATGACAATGTTGTTTCCAATACAAATGATAAAAATCAATGTGTTTTCATTAGAATGAACTAAAATGTTCCTGATTTTCCGTTTATATTACCGATGGAAGATGTACACGTAAAACCGCACAATTCCGGCTGAAACATCGATATATGCAATAAAAACCGAACTTATCCCCTTTTCAATATCTTACTCAGTATTTTAACGAGAAACGAATAGATGATTGAAAATGAAGTATTTAAGTTTATTATCTAATCAATTACGTGTTTGCATCATTTTTATCGTATATTTAATGAATTAATACCAATAAACTGAAAATTTACAAAAACGTGGAAAAACGGCAAAATATTGCCTAATTCGATGATATTTTGTTTAAATAACATAAAGGAAAAGGGAGATGATAAACGTCAAAATATTACTAAATTCGATGATTTTTAGTACGAAAGAAAATGCAAGAAAACTTGCTTAAAATGCAATATTATGCTAAATTCTGAGATTTGAAGGCCAAATCACATATCGTGATACTACATGAAAAAGTATCGAAATATTGGCAAAAATGAATATATTTACGTAATATCAAACTACATGAAAAACGTGAAAAAAGTAAATATTATTCCAAATTTGAGGATTTTAACTTCGAGTCATAAAGCGAGGTTTCGTATTATTTAGATCCAAGAAAAGACATATGACAATGTTGTTTCCAACATTGATAAACAAACAAACAAACGATAAAACAAACGATAAAACATCGTTTTATCGTTTAAACAAACGATAAAAATCAATGTGTTTTCATTTGAATTAACTAAAATGTTCCTGATTTTCCGTTTATATTACCGATGGAAGATCTACACGAAAACCGCTCTATTCCGGCTGAAACGTCGATATATGCAATAAAAACAGAACTTCTCCCCTTTTCAATATCTTACTCAGTATTTTAACGAGAAACAAATAGTTGATTGAAAAGGAAGTATTTAAGGTATTATCTAATCAATTATGTGTTTGCATCATTTTTATCGTATATATAATGAATTAATGCCCATAAACTGAAAATTCACAAAACGTGGAAAAACGGCAAAATATTGCCTAATTCGATGATATATTGTTTAAATCACATAAAGAAAATGGGATGATAAACGTCAAAATATTGCTAAATTCGATGATTTTTCGTACGAAACAAAATGCAAGAAAACTTGCTTAGAATGCAATATTATGCGAAATTCTGAGATTTGAAGGCCAAATCACATATCGTGATACTACATGAAAAAGTATCGAAATTATGGTAAAAATGAATATATTTACGTAATATCAAACTACATGAATAACCTGAAAAAATTCACTATTAAACCAAATTTAAGGATTTTAACTTTGAATCATAAAGCGAGGTTTCGTATTATTTAGATCCAAGAAAGGACATATGACAATGTTGTTTCCAATACAAATGATAAAAATCAATGTGTTTTCATAAGAATTACCTAAAATGTTCCTGATTTTCCGTTTATATTACCGACGGAAGATGTACACGTAAAACTTTTAAATTCCAGCTGAAACCTCGATATATGCAATAAAAACCGAACTTCTCCCCTTTTCAATATCTTACTCAGTATTTTAATGAAAAACAAATAGTTGATTGAAAATGACGTATTTAAGATTAATTTCTTATCAATTACGTGTTTGCATCAATTTTATCGTATATTTAATGTATTAATAACAATAAACTGAAAATTCACAAAAACGTTGAAAAACTGCAAAATATTGCCTAAATCGTTGGTATTTTGTTTATATCACATAAAGGAAAAGGGGATGATAAACGTCAAAATATTGCTAAATTCGATGATGTTTAGTACGAAACAAAACGCAAGAAAACATGCTTAAAATGCAATATTATGCGAAAATCTGAGATATGAAGGTCAAATCACATATCGTGATACTACATGAAATAGTATCGAAATATTGGCAAAAATGAATATATTTACGTAATATCAAACTTCATGAAAAACGTGAAAAAAGTCACTATTATTCCAAATTTGTGGATTTTAACTTCGAATCATAAAGCGAGATTTCGTATTATTTAGATCAAAGAAAAGACATATGACAATGTTGTTGCCAATACAAATGATAAAAATCAATGTGTTTTCATTAGAATGAACTAAAATGTTCCTGATTTTCCGTTTATATTACCGATGGAAGATGTACACGTAAAACCGCACAATTCCGGCTGAAACATCGATATATGCAATAAAAACCGAACTTATCCCCTTTTCAATATCTTACTCAGTATTTTAACGAGAAACAAATAGATGATTGAAAATGAAGTATTTAAGTTTATTATCTAATCAATTACGTGTTTGCATCATTTTTATCGTATATTTAATGAATTAATACCAATAAACTGAAAATTTACAGAAACGTGGAAAAACGGCAAAATATTGCCTAATTCGATGATATTTTGTTTAAATAACATAAAGGAAAAGGGAGATGATAAACGTCAAAATATTACTAAATTCGATGATTTTTAGTACGAAAGAAAATGCAAGAAAACTTGCTTAAAATGCAATATTATGCGAAATTCTGAGATTTGAAGGCCAAATCACATATCGTGATACTACATGAAAAAGTATCGAAATATTGGCAAAAATGAATATATTTACGTAATATCAAACTACATGAAAAACGTGAAAAAAGTCAATATTATTCCAAATTTGAGGATTTTAACTTCGAGTCATAAAGCGAGGTTTCGTATTATTTAGATCCAAGAAAAGACAGATGACAATGTTGTTTCCAATACAAATGATAAAAATCAATGTGTTTTCATTAAAATTTCCTAAAATGTTCCTGATTTTTTGTTTATATTACCGATGGAAGATGTACACGTAAAACTGCTCTATTTCGGCTGAAACGTCGATATATGCAATAAAAACCGAATTTCTCCCCTTTTCAATATCTTACTCAGTATTTCAGCGAGAAACAAATAGATGATTGCAAATGAAGTATTTAAGGTTATTATCTAATCAATTATGTGTTTGTATCATTTTTATCGTATATTTAATGAATTATACCAATAAACTGGAAATTCACAAAAAAGTGGAAAAACAGCAAAATATTGCCTAATTCGATGATATTTTGTTTATATCACATAAAGGAAAAGGGGGATGATAAATTCAAAATATTACTAAATTCGATGATTTATAGTACGAAACAAAATGCAAGAAAACTTGCTTTAAATGCAATATTATGCGAAATTCTGAGATTTGAAGGCAAAATCACATATCGTCATTGTACCGATGGAAGATGTACACGTAAAACCGCACAATTCCAGCTGAAACGTCGATATATGCAATAAAAACCGAATTTCTCCCCTGTTCAATATCTTACTCAGTATTTCAACGAGAAACAAATAGATGATTGTAGATGAAGTATTTAAGTTTATTATCTAATCAATTACGTGTTTGCATCACTTTTATCGTATATTTAAAGAATTAATGACCCTTGAGCCATATTTGGGAGCCAAATTCTGGCTCTCTGCACGTATTCGCAGTTTGAAATTACAAATTTTTATTCCAAAATACGCTAATATCTTAGAGCGGCATTAAAATTACGACTTTCTACACCGAAAATATGCCAATTACTGAGAGCTGCGATGGGTAACATTTTGCCCAAACCCCCCCTGCAGTTTTCAAAATATCTCAAACATCACAAATTGAAAGCTTGAGGCATATTTTGGAGCCGAATTCTGTCTTTCTGCTCGTATTCGCAGTTTAAAATTACGACCTTTTTTTACCGAAAATATGCCATTTACTGAAAGCAGCGATGGATCACATTTTGACCCAACCCCTCCATGCAATTTTTAAAATATCCAAAACATCCCAAATTCGACGCTGGACCCATATTTTGGAGCCAAATTCTGGCTCTCTGCACGTATTCGCAGTTTGAAATTACGACTTTTTATACCGAAAATATGGCAATTACTCTAAGCGGCGATGGATAACATTTAGCCCACACTTTCCACGCAGTTTTCAAAATATCCTAAAAATCCCAAATTTGACGTTTGGGCCATATTTTAGAGCTACATTCTGGCTCTCTGCACGTATTCGCAGTTTGAAATTACAAATTTTTATTCCAAAATACGCTAATATCTTAGAGCGGCAATGGGTCACATTTTGCCCAAACCCCCCTGCAGTTTGCAAAATATCCCAAACATCCCAAATTCAACCCTTGAGCCATATTTTGGAGCCAAAATTTTTGCTTTCTGCACGTATTCGCAGTTTCATATTACAACTTTTTATACCGAAAATATGCCAATAACTGAATGCGGTGATGGATCACATTTTTCCCAAACCCTCCCTGCAGTTTTCAAAATATCCGAAAAATCCCAAATTAGACCCTTGAGCCATATTTTGGAGCCAAATTCTGGCTCTCTACACGTATTCGCAGTTTAAAATTACGACTTTTTATACCGACTATATGCCAATTACTGAGAGCAGCGATGGGTCACATTTTGCCCAAACACTCCCTGCAGTTTTCTAAATATCCCAAACATCCCAAATTCGACCCTTGAGCCATTTTTTTGGAGCCAAATTCTTGCTCTCTGCACGTATCCGCAGTTTGAAATTACGAATTTTTATACTGAAAATATGCTAATTACTGACAGCGGCAATGGATCAAATTTTGCCAAAACCCTCCCTGCAGTTTTTAAAATCTCCCAAACATCCCAAATTCGACCCTTGAGCAATATTTTGGAGCTAAATTCTGGCTTTCTGCATGTATTCGCAGTTTGAAATTACGACTTTTTATACCGAAAATATGCCAATTACTGAAAGCGGCGAAAACGCTTTATTTACCCAGCCAAACCGTTCACCTCATTTGGACATACAACAGTAAATATTAATTATTACACCCGTTTAAACATTCACATGTCAGTCAGTTAGCCTTAATTCTCCTATATTCATTCATACATGACACTGCAATCATTGCAATTGTTTATAAATAGACACTAACTAACCCTGCTTGCTCCAAGGTATAAATACAGATGCCAAATTTTTTTCAGAAGGCAACTCCAGCGTGGCTTATTCGGATAGAACATGTTCCTAATCCGGATAGACCTGCGTTCGAGCCTGTCGCAAAGGATGCAACTATAGGGCACAGATAGATTTCTGTGATGTCCTCTCCTGTAGGAGCATCAGTTTCGATAGATTCTCTGGATAGCCGAAGATTGATTGACTGCTCCCTTGGAATGTGGGGAAGGGTTGAAATCCGGGGGCCCACGGACGGATACCTGGATGCACTGACCTCGGGGAGGTCTTTCAATTTACCTGGATTTCAGGTGGGGAGAAGGGAGGCAATTTGGGTCGACACAAATGGTTTCCTGGTCCCAGAACTCCATGGATACACGTGTCTGTGTATCCTTGGATACATGTCCGTGTATCACAGACAAGCACAGATAGTCACACGGGTTTATCACACTAATACATTTCCGTGTGATCCGTGAATCCGTGTGATACGGGATTCGAACCTAGGTAGGTGGGAATAAGGATATGGGAGGCAATTTGAGGGGACACAAATGGCTTCCTGGACCCCAGAACCCCATGGATAACCCAAATCATTACGGTTACGAAATCTCATAAGATAAGATACACGGAAATCCCTAAGATACACGGATAGGTTCGTGTCACAGGTAACATGGGGACGGAAGGGAGGGAGGAAGAGAGGGAGGAAGGAAGAGAGGGAGGGAGGAAGAGAGGGAGGGAGGGAGGAAGGGAGAGAGGGAGTATTTCAATTATCAGTTTTATTAATTACAATTAAATCAATTTAAATTAATTTAACTCAATTTAATTTAAGTTAGAAATCTAGTTAAGATTAGTCTTAATTTAAATGAGTTTAAATCTAGGGAGGGAAGGAGGGAGGTTTATTTTCTGTTGTTAGGTTAGCGTAGGTTTCATTAGTATTGCGTAGTATCATTAGGTTTAACCAACCTAACCAACCTAAACTAACCTAACCTTACCTAATATAACCAACCTTTTTTAAAGTTCATAAACCTTTATAACATTAATGTAAACTATATTAAAGAAAATTATTTAAAAAAATAGACTATATTAAATAAATTTAAAATTGTTCCTTAACTTGTTCCTTGTTCCTCCCTTTATACACCTTTGGTAACTATAGGTTAAAAATAATAGTCATTAATTCCATTAGGCAGTTTTAGGTTAGTTTAGGTTACAGGTTAGGTTAGGTTTAGGTTTAGGTTAGGTTGGGAAATAAGTCAGTGCTTTAAACATCCAACGGCTAAAAGGACAGACTCCAAGATTAATGATCTATCTTGCTGGATCGAGCATTAATGTGCATTTTAATTATTAATTTAAATTAAATTATTAAATTTTTAAATTATTAGCATTAAAGCATGAATTGGATCTATTTGTGTACACACACATAGGTGAGTACACATAAATGAATAACTTGTTCCTTCTCGTCTCACAATCGGGGATTCAAGGGTTCGAATCCCGGTCGGACAGGGTTGAAATTGTTGGTAGCGTTTTCTTTCACCCAATGCCTTTATTCACCTAGAAGTAAATAGTGACTTACTTGCATCCTTGTGAGTGAGTGAGGGTTAGTCACTAGTTGGACCTTGTGGAATAGGTGTTATAAGCCTAACATATGTATATATATAAACTGCTTGTTCCACGACTCAGTGATTTTACATGTGTTGACTAAATGATTGGCTAATTTGATGATATTATGTTTAAATCACATAAAGGAAAGAGGGATGATAAACGTCAAAATATTGCTAAATTTGACGATTTTTGGTACGAAACAAAATGCAGGAAAACTTGCTTAAAATGCAATATTATGCGAAATTCTGAGATTTGAGGGCCAAATCACATTTCGTGATACTACATGAAACAGTATGGAAATATTGGTAAAAATGAATATATTTACGTAATATCAAACAACATGAAAAACGTGAAAAAAGTCACTATTTAACCATATTTGAGAATTATAACTTCAAATCATAGAGCATGGTTTCGTATTATTTAGATCCAAGAAAAGACATGACAATGTTGTTTCCAACATTGATAAACAAACAAACAAACGATAAAACAAACGATAAAACATCGTTTTATCGTTTAAACAAACGATAAAAATCAATGTGTTTTCATTTGAATTAACTAAAATGTTCCTGATTTTCCGTTTATATTACCGATGGAAGATCTACACGAAAACCGCTTTATTCCGGCTGAAACGTCGATATATGCAATAAAAACAGAACTTCTCCCCTTTTCAATATCTTACTCAGTATTTTAACGAGAAACAAATAGTTGATTGAAAAGGAAGTATTTAAGGTATTATCTAATCAATTATGTGTTTGCATCATTTTTATCGTATATATAATGAATTAATGCCCATAAACTGAAAATTCGCAAAACGTGGAAAAACGGCAAAATATTGCCTAATTCGATGATATGTTGTTTAAATCACATAAAGAAAATGGGATGATAAACGTCAAAATATTGCTAAATTCGATGATTTTTCGTACGAAACAAAATGCAAGAAAACTTGCTTAAAATGCAATATTGTGCGAAATTCTGAGATTTGAAGGCCAAATCACATATCGTGATACTACATGAAATAGTATCGAAATATTGGTAAAAATGAATATATATACGTAATATCAAACTACATGATTAACGTGAAAAAGTCACTATTTTACCATATTTGAGGATTTTAACTTCAAATCATAGAGCGAAGTTTCGTGTTATATAGATCCATGAAAAGACATATGACAATGTTGTTTCCAATACAAATGATAAAAAACAATGTGTTTTCATTAGAATTAACTAAAATGTTCTTGATTTTCCGTTTATATTACTGGTCGAAGATGTACACGTAAAACCGCTCTAATCCGGCTGAAACGTTGACATATGCAATAAAAACCGAACTTCTCCCCTTTTCAATATCTTAATCAGTATTTTAACGAGAAACAAATAGATGATGGAGAATGAAGTATTTAAGGTTATTATCTAATCAATTATGTGTTTGCATCATTTTTATCGTATATATAATGAATTAATACCCATAAACTGAAAATTCACAAAACGTGGAAAAACGGCAAAATATTGCCTAATTCGATGATATATTGTTTAAATCACATAAAGAAAAGGGGATGAATAAACGTCAAAATATTGCTAAATTCGATGATTTTTCGTACGAAACAAAATGCAAGAAATAGAGCAATTTTACGTGTACATCTTCCATCGTTAATATAAACTAAAAATCAGGAACATTTTAGGTAATTCTAATGAAAACACATTGATTTTTATCATTTGTATTGGAAACAACATTGTCATATGTCTTTTCTTCGATCTAAATAATACGAAACCTCGCTTTATGATTCGAAGTTAAAATCCACAAATTTGGAATAATAGTAACTTTTTTCACGTTTTTCATGTAGTTTGATATTACGTAAATATATTCATTTTTACCAATATTTCGTTACTATTTCATGTAGTATCACGATATGTGATTTGGCCTTCATATCTCAGATTTTCGCATAATATTGCATTTTAAGCAAGTTTTCTTGCGTTTTGTTTCGTACTAAACATCATCGAATTTAGCAATATTTTGACGTTTATCATCCCCTTTTCCTTTATGTGATTTAAACAAAATACCATCGAATTAGGCAATATTTTGCCGTTTTTCCGCAAAAAAATCCCTCTCATGAGCCTCTGCATCCCTCTCCTGAGCCTTTGCATCACTCCCTTAAGCCTCTGCATCCATCTCTTGAGCCTCTACATCACTCTCATAAGCCTCTGCATCACTCTCCTAAGCCTCTGTAAACTCTCTTGAGACTCTGCATCACTCTCTTGAGCCTCTGCATCCCTCTCTTGAGCCTCTGCAACACTCTCTTCAGCCTCTGCATCACTCTCTTAAGCCTCTGAATCCCTCTCTTGAGCCTCTGAATCCTTCTCATGGTCCTCTGCATCACTCTCTTGAGTCTCTGCATCACTCTCTTGATCCGCTGCATCACTATCTAGAGCCGCTGCATCACTCGTAGCCTTGGTGATAGCCTCGTTTACAAGGGGCCTCGTAGCCTGGTGGATAGCGCGCAGGACTCGTAATTCTGTGGCGCGGGTTCGATTCCCGCACGAGGCAGAAACAAATGGGCAAAGTTTCTTTCACCCTGAATGCCCCTGTTACCTAGCAGTAAATAGGTACCTGGGAGTTAGTCAGCTGTCACGGGCTGCTTCCTGGGGGTGGAGGCCTGGTCGAGGACCGGGCCGCGAAGACACTAAAAGCCCAGAATTCATCTCAAGATAACCTCAAGATAACCACTCTCCTGAGCCCCTGCATCTCTCTCTCTTGAGCCTCTGCATCACTCTCTTGAGCCTCTGCATCCCTCTCTTCATCCTCGAGTTCAAGACAGGGATGCAGAGGCTCAAGAAAGAGATGCAGATGATGAAGAGAGGGTTGCAGAGGCTTATGGGAGAGATGCAGAGACTCAAGAGAGGGATGCAGAGGCTCAAGATGGTGATGTAGAGGATCAAGAGAGTGATGCAGAGGCTCAAGAGAGTGAAGCAGAGGACCAAGAGAGGGATTCAGAGGCTTAAGAGAATGATGCAGAGGCTGAAGAGAGTGTTGCAGAGGCTCAAGAGAGGGATGCAGAGGCTCAAGGGAGTGATGCAGAGACTCAAGAGAGTTATGCAGAGGCTTAGAAGAATGATGCAGAGGCTCAGTAGAGGGATGCAGAGGCTGAAGAGAGTGATGCAGAGGCTTATGAGAGTGATGCAGAGGCTCAGGAGAGGGATGCAGATGCTTAAGGGAGTGATGCAAAGGCTCAGGAGAGGGATGCAGAGGCTCATGAGAGGGATGCAGAGGCTTAAGAGAGTGATGCAGAGGCTGAACAGAGTGTTGCATCACTCTGCATCACTCTCTCGAGCCTCTGAATCACTCTCTTAAGCATCTGCATCCCTCTCTTGAGGCTCTGAATCCCTCTCTTGAGCCTCTGCATCACTCTCTTAAGCCTCTGAATCCCTCTCTTGAGCCTTTGAATCCTTCTCATGGTCCTCTGCATCACTCTCTTGAGCCTCTGCATCACTCTCTTGATCCGCTGCATCACTATCTAGAGCCTCTGCATCACTCTCCTGAGCCCCTGCATCTCTCTCTTAGCCTCTGCATCACTCTCTTGAGCCTCTGCATCCCTCTCTTCATCCTCGAGTTCAAGACAGGGATGCAGAGGCTCAAGAAAGGGATGCAGAGGCTTAAGAAATTGATGCAGAGGCTCAAAATAGGGATGCAGAGGCTTAAGAGAGTGATGCAGAGGCTGAAGAGAGTGTTGCAGAGGCTCAAGAGACGGATGCAGAGGCTCAAGAGAGTGATGCAGATGCTCAAGAGAGGTATGCAGAGGATGAAGAGAGTGATGCAGAGGCTCGAGAGAGTGATGCAGAGGCTCAAGAGAGGGATTCAGAGCCTCAAGAGAGGGATGCAGAGGCTTAAGAGAGTGATGCAGAGGCTCCTGAATATGATGCAGAGGCTCGAGAGAGTGATGCAGAGGCTTATGAGAGTGATGCAGAGGCTCAGGAGAGGGATGCAGATGCTTAAGGGAGTGATGTAAAGGCTCAGAAGAGGGATGCAGAGGCTCAAGAGAGTGATGCATAGGCTTAAGAGAGTGATGCAGAGGCTTAAGAGGTGGAGGCAAAGGCTCAAGAAAGTGACGCAGAGGCTCAATAGAGGGATGCAGATGATGAAGAGAGGGATGCAGAGGCTTATGAGAGAGATGCAGAGACTCAAGAAAGGGATGCAGAGGCTCAAGATAGTGATGTAGAGGATCAAGAGAGTGATGCAGAGGCTCAAGAAAGTGAAGCAGAGGACCAAGAGAGGGATTCAGAGGCTTAAGAGGATGATGCAGAGGCTGAAGAGAGTGTTGCAGAGGCTCAAGAGAGGGATGCAGAGGCTCAAGGGAGTGATGCAGAGACTCAAGAGAGTTATGCAGAAGCTTAGAAGAATGATGCAGAGGCTCAGGAGAGGGATGCAGAGGCTGAAGAGAGCGATGCAGAGGCGTATGAGAGTGATGCAGAGGCTCAGGAGAGGGATGCAGATGCTTAAGGGAGTGATGCAAAGGCTCAGGAGAGGGATGCAGAGGCTCATGGGAGGGATGCAGAGGCTTAAGAGAGTGATGCAGAGGCTGAAGAGAGTGTTGCATCACTCTGCATCACTCTCTCGAGCCTCTGCATCACTCTCTTAAGCCTCTGCATCCCTCTCTTGAGGCTCTGAATCCCTCTATTAAGCCTCTGCATCACTCTCTCGAGCCTCTGCATCACTCTCTTCATCCTCTGCATACCTCTCTTGAGCATCTGCATTACTCACTTGTGCCTCTGCATCCGTCTCTTGAGCCTCTCAAGAGACGGATGCAGAGGCACAAGTGAGTAATGCAGATGCTCAAGAGAGGTATGCAGAGGATGAAGAGAGTGATGCAGAGGCTCGAGAGAGTGATGCAGAGGCTTAAGAGAGGGATTCAGAGCCTCAATAGAGAGGGATGCAGAGGCTTAAGAGAGTGATGCAGAGGCAGAAAAAGAGTGTTGCAGAGGCTCAAGAGAGGGATGCAGAGGCTCAAGAGAGTGATGCAGAGACTCAAGAGAGTTATGCAGAGGCTCAAGAGAGTGATGCAGAGGCTTACGAGAGAGATGCAGAGGCTCATGAGAGTGATGCAGAGGATCAAGAGAATGATGCAGAGGCTCGAGAGAGTGATGTAGAGGCTCAAGAGAGGGATTCAGAGGCTTAAGAGAGTGATGCAGAGACCTCAAGAGTGTGATGCAAAGGCTCAAGAGAGTGAGGCAGAGGATTAAGAGAGGGATGCAGTGGCTTAAGAGAGTGATGCAGAGGCTGAAGGGAGTGTTGTAGAGGCTTAAGCGGGGGATGCAGAGGATCATAAGAGTGATGCAAAGGCTCAGGAGAGTGATGCAGAGGCTTAAAAGAGGGATGCAGAGGCTCAGGAGAGGGATGCAGTGGCTCAAGAGAGTGATGCAGAGGCTCAAGAGAATGATGCAGAGGCTTAAGAGAGTGATGCAGAGGCTAAAGAGAATGATGCAGAGGCTTAAGAGAGGGATGAAGAGACTCAAGAGAGTGATGCAGAGGCTCAAGACAGGGGATGCAGAGGCTTAAGAGAGGGATGCAGAGAATCAAAAGAGTGATGCAGAGGCTCAAGAGAGGGATGCAGAGGCTTAAGAGAGTGATGCAAAGGCTCAAGAGAGGGATGCAGAGGCTCATGAGAGGGATGCAGAGGCTCAAGTGAGGGATGGAGAGGCTTAGGAGAATGATGCAGAGGCTCAAGAGAGTGATGCAGAGGATCAAGAGAATGATGCAGAGGCTCGAGAGAGTGATGTAGAGGCTCAAGAGAGGGATTCAGAGGCTTAAGAGAGTGATGCAGAGACCTCAAGAGAGTGATGCAAAGACTCAAGAGAGTGATGCAGAGGATCTAGAGAGGGATGCAGTGGCTCAAGAGAGGGATGCAGAGGGTCAAAAGAGTGATGTAGAGGCTCAAGAGAGTGATGTAGAGGCTTAGAAGAATGATGCAAAGGCTCAAGAGAGGGATGCAGAGGCTCAAGAGAGGGATGCAGAGGGTCAAAAGAGTGATGTAGAGGCTCAAGAGAGTGATGCAGAGGCTTAGAAGAATGATGCAGAGGCTTAGAAGAATGATGCAGAGGCTGAAGAGAGGGATGCAGAGGCTGAAGAGAGTGATGCAGAGGCTTAAGTGAGTGATGCAGAGGCTTAAGAGAGACATGCAGAGGCTCAAGAGAGTGATGCAGAGGCTGAAGAGAGAGATGCAGAGGCTTAAGAGAGTGATGCAGAGGCTCGAGAGAGTGATGCAGAGGCTCAAGAGAATGATGTAGAGGCTTAAGAGAGGGATGCAGAGGCTCAAGAGAATGATGCAGAGGCTGAAGAGAGTGATTCAGAGGATGAAGAGAGGGATGCAGAGGCTTAAGAGAGAGATGCAGAGACTCAAGAGATTGATGCAGAGGCTCAAGAGAGTAATGCAGAGGCTCAAGAGATTGATGCAGAGGACCAACAGAGTGATGCAGAGGCTTATGAGAGTGATGCAGGGACTCATGAGAGTTATGCAGAGGCTTAGGAGAGTGATGCAGAGGCTTATGAGAGTGATGAAAAGGCTCAAGAGAGGGATGCAGAGGCTCAAGAGAGGGATGCAGAGGCTCAAGAGAGTGATGCAGAGGCTTAAGAGAGTGATGCAGGGACTCAAGAGAGTTATGCAGAGGCTTAGGAGAGTGATGCAGAGGCTTATGAGAGTGATGAAAAGGCTCAAGAGAGGGATGCAGAGGCTTAAGGGAGTGGTACAAAAGCTCAGGAGAGGGATGCAGAAGCTCACGAGAGGGATGCAGGAGTTCACGAGAGGGATGCAGTGGCTCAAGAAAGGTATGCAGAGGCTTAACAAATTGATGCAGAGGCACAAAATAGGGATGCAGAGGCGTAAGAGAGTGATGCAGAGGCTGAAGAGAGTGTTGCAGAGGCTCAAGAGAGGGATGCAGAGGCTCAAGAGAGTGATGCAGAAGCTCAAGAGAGGTATGCAGGGCCTAAGGAGAGTGATGCAGAGGCTCCTGAGAGTGATGTAGAGGCTCGAGAGAGTGATGCAGAGGCTCAAGACAGGGATTCAGAGGTTCAAGTGAGGGATGCTATCATCCCCTTTTCCTTTATGTGATTTAATCATTATATCATCGAATTAGGCAATATTTTGACGTTTTTCCACGTTTTTGTGAATTTTCAGTTTATTGTTATTAATTCATTAAATATACGATAAAAATGATGCAAACACATAATTGATTAGAAATTAACCTTAAATACTTCATTTTCAATCAACCATTTGTTTCTCGTTAAAATACTGAGTAAGATATTGAAAATGGGAGAAGTTCGGTTTTTATTGCATATATCGACGTTTCAGCCGGATTAGAGCGGTTTTTCGTGTACATCTTCCATCGGTAATATAAACGGAAAATCAGGAACATTTTAATTAATTCTAATTAAAACACATTGGTTTTTATCATTTGTATTGGAAACAACATTGTCATATGTCTTTTCTTGGATCTAAATAATACGAAACCTCGCTCTATGATTTGAAGTTAAAATCCTCAAATATGGTAAAATAGTGACTTTTTCACGTTTTTCATGTAGTTTGATATTACGTAAATATATTCATTTTTACCAATATTTCGATACTATTTCATGTAGTATCACGATATGTGATTTGGCCTTCAAATCTCAGAATTTCTCATAATATTGCATTTTAAGCAAGTTTTCTTGCAATTTGTTTCGTACGAAAAATCATCGAATTTAGCAATATTTTGACGTTTATCATCCTCTTTTCTTTATGTGATTTAAACAAAATGTCATCGAATTAGGCAATATTTTACCGTTTTTCCATGTTTTTGTGAATTTTCAGTCAATGGGTATTAATTCATTATATATACGATAAAAATGATGCAAACACATAATTGATTAGATAATAACCTTAAATACTTCATTTTCAATCAATTATTTGTTTCTCGTTAAAATAATATTACCGATGGAAGATGTACACGAAAACTGCCCTATTCCGGCTGAAACGTCGATATATGCAATAAAAACCGAACTTCTCCCCTTTTCAATATCATACACAGTATTTTAACGAGAAATAAATAATTGATTGAAAATGAAGTATTCAAGGTTATTATGTAATCAATATGACAATGACATATGACATTGTCATATTGGAATTGTCATATTACAGGAATTAGTTACCAGGATTGTGATAATAGCAGGAATGTGGTTATAATTAGCGTTGTGCGTAGTATTGTGGAAGGAGGAATTTTGATGAGGGAGGGAGGGCGAGAATTGAGGTAGCCTCATTGTGTGTGTGGCTGCCACTCTTGTTTTGCTCACCATACTAGCTTAGTGGTTCGCTATGGGCAACACATATGTACATGGGTATATATAGTGTGTGTATATAGTGTAAGAACAGCAACAGGAGAATGTTGAGAGGAGCTATTTTGGTGAGGGAGGTGACGTAATTGTAGCATCGTCTGCTGTGTGATTTTTCATGCAGTGTATGGTGGCCACTGTACTGTTTGGACACAATACCGGCTTACTTACATAGTTCTGGTAAATAAAACATGTAGATAGGTATATAGAATATGTGTAATAAGAACTATAACAATATGGTGGGAGGAGCAATGTTGGCGAGTAAGATGTTGGAGTGAGGGAGACAGGCTGGGTGTGGCTGCTCTCACTCGAGGTGATCTGAATGTGTTCATGGCCAAATGCTCCTGTTGGCCCATACGAGGCAGCTGCTCTTGGCCCATACGAGGCAGCTGCTATTGGCCCATACGAGGCAGCTGCTATTGGCCCATACGAGGCAGCTGCTGTTGGCCCATACGAGGCAGCTGCTGTTGGCCCATACGAGGCAGCTGCTGTTGGCCCTTACGAGGCAGCTGCTATTAGCCCATACGCGGCAGCTGTTATTGGCCCATACGCGGCAGCTGCTATTGGCCCGTACGAGGCAGCTGCTATTGGACCATACGAGGCAGCTGCTATTGGCCCATACGAGGCAGCTGCTGTTGGCCCATACGAGGCAGCTGCTATTGGCCCATACGAGGCAGCTGCTATTGGCCCATTACGAGGCAGCTGCTATTGGCCCATACGAGGTAGCTGCTATTGGCCCATACGAGGCAGCTGCTATTGGCCCATACGAGGCAGCTGCTATTGGCCCATACGAGGCAGCTGCTATTGGCCCATACGAGGCAGCTGCTATTGGCCCATACGAGGCAGCTGCTATTGGCCCATACGAGGAAGCTGCTATTGGCCCATACGAGGCAGCTGCTATTGGCCCATACGAGGTAGCTGTTATTGGCCCATACGAGGCAGCTGATATTGGCCCATCCGAGGCAGCTGATATTGGCCCATACGAAGCAGCTGATATTGGCCCATACGAAGCAGCTGATATTGGCCCATACGAAGCAGCTGCTACGCGGTGTTCTGAATGTGTTGATGGTAAATGTATATAGTGTGTGACCGTGTTTAGTGTGTAAATAGATTGTATATATACACAAATTAGCGTGATACATAGTAAATATGTGCTGCATATGTGTACAGCACATATTTTTATTTACAGTTTCATGCACGTAACACAGTGTCTACGGACAGTACGGATGTTGTACTGCGATATTATAGTGTACGTGTTCATTATACATTGGATTGGCACATAAAAACAATGAAAATGTATTTGGAAAGGTGCGCAAAAAATGAATGAAAATATATTCGCGGCAACTCGCGCGCCCCGCCCCGAGCGCCCCACCGCCCCATAGAGCTTACGGCACGGGCGCACGGGGAATGATGACGTCACGCCCCAACTTCCGGACCCCATAGCAGCCAAAGTAAGTACAATTTCGACTTTTTTTTTACATACCCATACTGAGGGAAGGGTTTTTGACACTTTAAAAAGAAAAAAGAATTTTTTCCAGAGAATTTATTTCCTGCGCACAGCGGGGGTGTCACATTTGGAGGCAACGCAGTTAAGGGGTTAAGAGAGGGATGAAAATTTTTAATTATTCAACGAGAAACAAATAGATGATTGAAAATGAAGTATTTAAGGTTATTATCTAATCAATTATGTGTTTGTATCATTTTTATCGTATATTTAATGAATTAATAACAATAAACTGGATATTCACAAAAACGTGGAAAAACAGCAAAATATTGCCTAATTCGATTGATATTTTGTTTATATCACATAAAGGAAAAGGGGGATGATAAACGTCAAAATATAACTAAATTCGATGATTTATAGTACGAAACAAAATGCAAGAAAACTTGCTTAAAATGCAATATTATGCGAAATTCTGAGATTTGAAGGCGAAATCACATATCGTGATACTACATGAAAAAGTAATGAAATATTGGTAAAAATGAATATATTTACGTAATATCAAACTACATGAAAAACGTGAAAAAAGTCACTATTAAACCAAATTTAAGGATTTTAACTTCGAATCATAAAGCGAGGTTTCGTATTATTTAGATCCAAGAAAAGACATATGACACTGTTGATTCCAATACAAATCATAAAAATCAATATGTTTTCATTAGAATGAACTAAAATGTTCCTGATTTTCCGTTTATATTACCGATGGAATATGTACACGTAAAAGCGCACAATTCCGGTTTAAACGTCGATATATGCAATAAAAACCGAACTTCTCCCCTTTTTAATATCTTACTCAGTATTTCAATGAGAAACAAATAGTTGATTGAAAATGAGGTATTAAGGATTAATTTCTAATCAATTACGTGTTTGCATAATTTTTATCGTATATTTAATGTATTAATAACAATAAACTGAAAATTCACAAAACCGTTGAAAAACGGCAAAATATTGCCTAATTCGGTGATATTTTGTTTAAATCACATAAAGGAAAAGGGAATGATAAACGTCAAAATATTGCTAAATTCAATGATGTTTAGTAAGAAACAAAATGCAAGAAAACTTGCTTAAAATGCAATATTATGCGAAAATCTGAGATATGATGGCCAAATCACATATCGTGATAATACATGAAATAGTTTCGAAATATTGGTAAAAAAGAATATATTTACGTAATATCAAACTACATGAAAAACGTGAAAAAAGTCAATATTATTCCAAATTTGAGGATTTTAACTTCGAATCGTAGAGCGAGGTTTCGTATTATTTAGATCCAAGAAAAGACATATGACAATGTTGTTTCCAATACAAATGATAAAATTCAAAGGGTTTTCATTAGAATTAACTAAAATGTTCCTGATTTTCCGTTTATATTACCGATAGAAGATGTACACGTAAAACCGCACAATTCCAGCTGAAACGTCGATATATGCAATAAAAACCGAATTTCTCCCCTTTTCAATATCTTACTCAGTATTTCAACGAGAAACAAATAGATGATTGAAGATGAAGTATTTAAGTTTATTATATAATCAATTACGTGTTTGCGTAATTTTTATAGTATATTTAATGAATTAATAACAATAAACTGGAAATTCACAAAAACGTGGAAAAACATCAAAATATTGCCTAATTCGATGATATTTTGTTTATATCACATAAAGGAAAAGGGGGATGATAAACGTCAAAATATTACTAAATTCGATGGTTTAATGTACGAAACAAAATGGAAGATAACTTTCTTAAAATGCAATATTATGCGAAATTCTGTGATTTGAAGGCGAAATCACATATCGTGATACTACATGAAAAAGTATCGAAATTATGGTAAAAATGAAAATATTTACGTAATATCAAATAACATGAAAAACGTAAAAAAAGTCACTATTAAACCATATATAAGGATTTTAACTTCGAATCATAAAGCGAGGTTTCGTATTATTCAGATCCAAGAAAAGACATATGACAATGTTGTTTCCAATACAAATGATAAAAATCAATGTGTTTTCATTAGAATTAACTAAAATGTATTTGATTTTCCGTTTATATTACCGATGGAAAATGTACACGTAAAACCGCACAATTCCGGCTGAAACGTCGATATATGCAATAAAGCCCGAATTTATCCCCTTTTGAATATCTTACTCAGTATTTCAACGAGAAACAAATAGATGATTGAAGATGAAGTAATTAAGTTTATTATTTAATCAATCACGTGTTTGCATAATTGTTATCGTATATTTATTGAATTAATACCAATAAACTGAAAATTCACAAAAACGTGGAAAAACGGCAAAATATTGCCTAATTCCATGATATTTTGTTTAAATCACAAAAAGGAAAAGGGGGATGATAAACGTCAAAATATTACTAAATTCGATGATTTATAGTACGAAACAAAATGCAAGAAAACTTGCTTAAAATATAATATTATGCGAAATTCTGAGATTTGAAGGCGAAATCACATATCGTGATACTACATGAAAAAGTATCGAAATTATGGTAAAAATGAATATATTTACGTAATATCAAACTACATGAAAAACGTGAAAAAAGTCACTATTAAACCAAATTTAAGGATTTTAACTTCGAATCATAAAGCGAGGTTTCGTATTATTTAGATTCAAGAAAGGACATATGACAATGTTGTTTCCAATACAAATGATAAAAATCAATGTGTTTTCATTAGAAATACCTAAAATGTTCCTGATTTTCCGTTTATATTACCGACGGAAGATGTACACGTAAAACCGTTCAATTCCAGCTGAAACCTCGATATATGCAATAAAAACCGAATATCTCCCCTTTTCAATATCTTACTCAGTATTTTAACGAGAAACAAATAGTTGATTGAAAATGACGTATTTAAGATTAATTTCTAATCAATTACGTTTTTGCATCATTTTTATCGTATATTTAATGTATTAATAACAATAAACTGAAAATTCACAAAAACGTTGAAAAACTGCAAAATATTGCCTAATTCGATGGTATTTTGTTTAAATCACATAAAGGAAAAGAGGATGATAAACGTCAATATTGCTAAATTCGATGATGTTTAGAACGAAACAAAACGCAAGAAAACTTGCTTAAAATGCAATATTATGCGAAAATCTGATATATGAAGGCCAAATCACATATCGTGATACTACATGAAATAGTATCGAAATATTGGTAAAATGAATATATTTACGTAATATCAAACTACATGAAAAACGTGAAAAAAGTCACTATTATTCCAAATTTGTGGATTTTAACTTCGATTCATAAAGCGAGGTTTCGTATTATTTAGATCGAAGAAAAGATATATGACAATGTTGTTTCCAATACAAATGATAAAAATCAATGTGTTTTCATTAGAATTACCTAAAATGTTCCTGCTTTTTCGTTTATATTACCGATGGAAGATGTACACGTAAAACTGCTCTATTTCTGCTGAAACGTCGATATATGCAATAAAAACTTCTCCCCTTTTCAATATCTTACTCAGTATTTCAACGAGAAACAATTAGATGATTGAAAATGAAGTATTTAAGGTTATTATCTAATCAATTAAGTGTTTGCATCATTTTCATCGTATATTTAATGAATTAATACCAATAAACTTGAAATTCACAAAAACGTTGAAAAACAGCAAAATATTGCCTAATTCGATGATATTTTGTTTATATCACATAAAGGAAAAGGGGGATGATAAACGTCAAAATATTAGTAAATTCGATGAATTATAGTACGAAACAAAATGCAAGAAAACTTGCTTAAAATGCAGTATTATGCGAAATTTTGAGATTTGAAGGCGAAATCAAATATCGTGATACTACATGAAAAAGTATTGAAATATTGGTAAAATGAATATATATATACGTAATATCAAACTACATGAAAAACGTGAAAAAGTCACTATTAAACTAAATTTAAGGATTTTAACTTCGAATCATAAAGCGAGGTTTCGTATTATTTTGATCCAAGAAAAGACATATGACAATGTTGTTTCCAATACAAATGATAAAAATCAATGTGTTTTCATTAGAATTAACTAAAATGTTCCTGATTTTCCGTTTATATTACCGATGGAAGATGTACACGTAAAACCGCACAATTCCGGCTGAAACATCGATATATGCAATAAAAACCGAACTTATCCCCTATAAATATCTTACTCAGTATTTTAACGAGAAACAAATAGATGATTGAAAATGAAGTATTTAAGTTTATTATCTAATCAATTACGTGTTTGCATCATTTTAATCGTATATATAATGAATTAATACCAATAAACTGAAAATTCACAAAAACGTGGAAAAAAAGCAAAATATTGCCTAATTCTATGATATTTTGCTTAAATAACATAAAGGAAAAGGGAGATGATAAACGTCAAAATATTACTAAATTCGATGATTTTTAGTACGAAAGAAAATGCAACAAAACTTGCTTAAAATGCAATATTACGCGAAAACCTGAGATATGAAGGCGAAATCACATATCGTGATTGTACCGATGGAAGATGTACACGTAAAACCGCACAAATCCAACTGAAACGTCGATATATGCAATAAAACCCGAATTTCTCCCCTTTTCAATATCTTACTCAGTATTTCAACGAGAAACAAATAGATGATTGTAGATGAAGTATTTAAGTTTATTATCTAATCAATTACGTGTTTGCATCATTTTTATCGCATATTTAATGAATTAATGACCCTTGAGCCATATTTTGGAGTCAAATTCTGGCTCTCTGCATGTATTGGCAGCTTAAAATTACGACTTTCTACACCGAAAATATGCCAATTACTGAAAGCAGCGATGGATCACATTTTGACCCAACCCCTCCATGCAATTTTTAAAATATCCGAAACATCCCAAATTTGTCCCTTGAGCCATATTTTGGAGCCAAATTCTGGCTCTCTGCACATATTCGCAGTTTGAAACAACGAATTTTTATACCAAAAGTATGCCAATTACTGAGAGCGGCGATAGGTCACATTTTGAACAATCCCCGCCTGCAGTTTTCAAAAAATCCCAAACATCCGAAATTCGACGCTTGACCCATATTTTGGAGCCAAATTCTGGCTCTCTACATGTATTCGCAGTTTAAAATTACGACTTTTTATACCGAATATATGCCAATTACTGAGAGCAGCGATGGGTCACATTTTGCCCAAACACTCCCTACAGTTTTCTAAATATCCCAAACATCCCAAATTCGACCCTTGAGCCATTTTTTTGAATTTGGGATGTTTGAAATATTTTGAAAACTGTAGGGAGGGTTTGGGCAAAATGTGATCTATCGCCGCTCTCAGTAATTGGCATATTTTCGGTATAAAAAGTCTTACTTTCAAACTGCGAACATGTGCAGAGAGCCACAATGTCGCTCCAAAATATGGCTCAAGGTTCGAATTTGGGATGTTTGGGATATTTTGAAAACTGCAGGGGGGTTTGGGCAAAATGTGACTTATCGCCGCTTTTAGTAATTGGCATATTTTCGGTATAAAAATTCGTAATTTCAAACTGCGAATATGTGCAAAAAGCAGAATTTGGCTCTAAAATATGGCTCAAGCGTCGAATTTGGGATGTTTGGGATATTTTGAAAACTGCAGGGAGGGTTTGGGCAAAATGTGATCCAATGCTGCTTTCAGTAATTGTCATGTTTTCGGTATAAAAAATCGTAATTTCATACTGCGAATCCGCGCAGAAAGCCAGAATTTGGCTCCAAAATATTGCTTAAGGGTCGAATTTGCGATGTTTGGGATATTTTCCAAACTGCAGGGGGGCTTGGGCAAAATGTGATCCATCGCTTCTTTCAGTAATTGGCATATTTTCAAGCGTCAAATTTGGGATGTTTGGGATAAAAATTCGAAATTTCAAACTGCGAATACGTGCAGAGAGCCAGAATTTTGCTCCAAAATAATTCTCAAGGGTCGAATTTGGGATGTTTGGGATATTTTGAAAACTGCAGGGGGGATTTGGGTAAAATGTGATCCATCGCCGCTCTTAGTAATTGGCATATTTTCGGTATAAAAATTCGTAATTTCAGACTGCGAATACGTACAGAGAGCCAAAATTTGGCTCCAAAATATGGCTCAAGGGTCGAGTTTGGGATGTTTTGGATATTTTGAAAACTGCAAGGAGGGTTTAGGCCAAATGTGACCCATCGCCGCTCTAATTGGCATATTTTCGGTATAAAAATTCCTAATGTAAAACTGAGAATACATGCAGAGAGCCCAGAATTTGGCTCCAAAATCTGGCTCAAGGGTGGAATTTGGGATAGTTGGGATATTTTGAAAACTGCGGGGGGTTTTGGGCAAAATGTGACCTTTCGCCGCTCACAGTAATTGGCATTATTTCCGAATAAAAAGTCGAAATTTCAAACTGCTAATACGTGCAGAGAGCCACAATTTCTCTGTCCATGAAAATATTCCTGATTTTCCGATTATATTACCGATGGAAGATGTACATGTAAAACCGCTCTAATTCGGCTGATACGTCGATATATGCAATAAAAACCGAACTTCTCCCCTTTTAAATATCCTACTCAGTATTTTACCGAGAAACAAATGGTTGATTGAAAATTAAGTATTTAAGGTTAATTTCTAATCAATTATGTTTTTGCATCATTTTTATCGTATATTTAATGAATTAATACCCATAGACTGAAAATTCACAAAAACGTGGAAAAACGGCAAAATATTGCCTAATTCGATGATATTATGTTTAAATCATATAAAGGAAATGGGGATGATAAACGTCAAAATATTGCTAAATTTGATGATTTTTCATACGAAACAAAATGCAAGAAAACTTGCTTAAAATGCAATATTATGTGAAATTCTGAGATTTGAAGGCCAAATCACATATCGTGATACAAATGATAAAAAACAATGTGTTTTCATTAAAATTAACAGTAATTGACATATTTTCGGTTTAAAAAGTTGTAATTTAAAACTGCGAATACGTGCAGAGAGCCAGAATTTGGCTCCAAAATATGGCTCAAGGGTCAAATTTGGGATGTTAGGGATATTTGAAAACTGCAAGGGGGGGGGGAAATGTGACTCATCGCTGCTTTCAGTAATTGGCATATTTTCTGTATAAAAAGTCGTAATTTCAAACTGCAATACGTGCAGAGAGCCAGAATTTGGCTCCAAAATAAGGCTCCTGGGTCGAATTTAGGATGTTTGGGATATTTTGAAAACTGCATAGCGGGGTTTGGGCAAAACGTGACATATCGCTGCTCAAGGTAATTGGCATATTTTCTAATATAAAAATTCGTATTTTTAACCTTGCGAATACGTGAAGAAAGCAGAACTTGGCTCTAAAATAAGGCTCCAGGGTTGAATTTGGGATGTTTGGGATATTTAGAAAACTGCAGGTAGGGTTTGGGCAAAATGTGATCCATTGCCGCTCTACGTAATTGGCAAATTTTCGGTAAACAATTTCGTAATTTCAACCTGCGAACATGTGCAGAGAGCCAAAACTTGGCTCCAAAATATGGCTCAAGAGTCGAATTGGGAATGTTTAGGATATTTTGAAAACTGCAGAGGGTTTTGGGCAAAATGTGTCCCATCGCTGCTTTCAGTAATTGGCATATTTTCAGTATAAAAAGTCGTAATTTCAAACTGCAAATACGTGCAGAGAGTCAGAATTTGGTTCTAAAATATTGCTCAGGCGTCGAATTTGGGATGTTTGGGATATTTTGAAAACTGCAGGGAGGGTTTGGGCAGAATGTGATCCATCGCCACTTTCAGTAATTGGCATATTTTTGGTATAAAATTTCGTAATTTCCAACTGCGAATACGTGCAGGAGCCAGGATTTGGCTCCAAAATAATTATCAAGGGTCGAATTTGGCATGTTTGGGATATTTTAAAAACTGCATGGAGAGTTTGGGCAAAATGTGATCCATCACCGCTCTGAGTAATTGGCATATTTTCGGTATAAAAAGTCGTAATTTCAAACTGCGAATACGTGCAGAGAGCCAGAATTTGGCTCCAAATTATAGCTCAAGCGTCGAATTTGAGATGTTTGGGTTATTTTGAAAACTGCAGGGGGGGGGGGAAGGTTAGGCAAAGTTTGACCTATCGCCGCTCTCAGTAATTGATATATCTTCGGTGTATAAATTAGTAATTTCAAACTGCGAATATGTGCAGAGAGCCACAATTTGTCTCCAAAATATGGCTCAAGGGTCGAATTTGGGGTGTTTGGGATATTTTGAAAACTACAGGGGGGTTTGGGCAAAATGTGATCCATCGCCGCACTCAGTAATTGGTATATTTTCGGTATAAAAAGTAGTAATTTCAAATTGCGAATACGTGCAGAGTCAGAATATGGCTCCAAAATATACCTCATGGGTCGAATTTGGGAGGTTACAGGATATTTTGAAAACTGCATGGAGGGTTTGGTCAAATTGTGACCCATCGCTGCTTTCAGTAATTTGGCATATTTTCGGTATAAAAATATCCCTCTCTTGAGAATCTGCATCCCTCTCTTAAGCCTCTGCATCACTCTGTTCAGCCTCTGCATCACTCTCTTGAGCTTTTGCATCACTCTTGAGCCTCAACATCCCTCTCTTGAGCCTCTGCATCACTCTCGTAAGCCTCTGCATCACTCTCTTGAGCCTCTGCAACACTCTCTTCAGCCTTTGCATCACTCTCTTAAGCCTCTGCATCCCTCACTTGATCCTCTGAATCCCTCTCTTGAGCCTCTGCATCACTCTCAGGAGCCTCTGCATCACTCTCTTAAGAGTGAAAAATCATTTATTTCATGTAGTATCACGATATGTGATTTGGCCTTCAAATCTCAGAATTTCGCATAATATAGCATTTTAAGCAAGTTTTCTTGCATTTTGTTTCGTACGAAAAATCATCGAATTTAACAATATTTTAACGTTTATCATCTCCTTTTCCTTTATGTGATTTAAACAAAATATCATAGAATTAGGCAATATTTTGCCGTTTTTCTACGTTTTTGTGAATTTTCAGTCTATGGGATATTAATTCAATTTATATACGATAAAAATGATGCAAACACATAATTGATTAGATAATAACCTTAAATACTTCATTTTCAATCATCTATTTGTTTTTCGTTAAAATACTGAGTAAGATATTGAAAAGGGGAGAAGTTCGGTTTTTATTGCATATATCGACGTTTCAGACGGATTATAGCGGTTTTACGTGTACATCTTCCATCGGTAATATAAACGGAAAATCAAGAACATTTTAGTTAATTCTAATGAAAACACATTGATTTTTATCATTTGTAATGGAAACAACATTGTCATATGTCTTTTCTTGGATCTAAATAATACGAAACCTCGCTCTATGATTTGAAGTTAAAATCCTCATATATAGTTAAATAGTGACTTTTTTCACGTTTTCATGTAGTTTGATATTACGTAAATATATTCATTTTTACCAATATTTCGATACTATTTCATGTAGTATCACGATATGTGATTTGGCCTTCAAATCTGAGAATTTCGCATAAAATTGCATTTTAAGCAAGTTTTCTTGCATTTTGTTTCGTACGAAAAATCATCGAATTTAGCAATATTTTGAAGTTTATCATCTCCTTTTCCTTTATGTGATTTAAACAAAATATCATCGAATTAGGCAATATTTTGCCGTTTTACCACGTTTTTGTGAATTTTCAGTCTATAGGTATTTATTCATTATATATACGATAAAAATGATGCAAACACATAATTGATTAGATAATAACCTTAAATACTTCATTTTCAATCATCTATTTGTTTCTCGTTAAAATACTGAGTAAGATATTGAAAAGGGGAGAAGTTCGGTTTTTATTGCATTTATCGACGTTTCAGCCGGATTAGAGCGGTTTTACGTGTACATCTTCCATCGGTAATATAAACTGCAAATCAAGAACATTTTAGTTAATTTTAATGAAAACACATTGTTTTTTATCATTTGTTTTGGAAACAACATTGTCATATGTCTTTTCTTGGATCTAAATAACACGAAACCTCGCTCTATGATTTGAAGTTAAAATCCTCAAATATGGTAAAATAGTGACTTTTTCACGTTAATCATGTAGTTTGATATTACGTATATATATTCATTTTTACCAACATTTCGATACTATTTCATATAGTATCACGATATGTGATTTGGCCTTCAAATCTCAGAATTTCGCATAATATTGCATTTTAAGCAAGTTTTCTTGCATTTAGTTTCGTATGAAAAATCATAAAATTTTGCAATATTTTGACGTTTATCATCCCCTTTTCCTTTATGTGATTTAATCAAAATATCATCGAATTAGGCAATATTTTGCCGTTTTTCCACGTTTTTGTGAATTTTCAGTCCATGGGTATTAATTCAATAAATATACGATAAAAATGATGCAAACACATAATTGATTAGAAATTAACCTTAAATACTTCATTTTCAATCAACCATTTGTTTCTCGTTAAAATACTGAGTAGCATATTGAAAAGGGGAGAAGTTCGGTTTTTAATGCATATATCGACGTATCAGCTGGATTAGAGCGGTTTTACGTGTACATCTTCCATCGGTAACATAAACGGAAAATCAGGAACATTTTAGTTAATTCTTATGAAAACACATTGGTTTTTATCATTTGTATTGGAAACAACATTGTCATATGTCTTTTCTTGGATCTAAATAACACGAAACCTCAAAACACAAAATATTGCTAAATTCAATGATTTTTCGTACGAAACAAAATGCAAGGAAACTTGCTTAAAATGCAATATTATGCGAAATTCTGAGATTTGAAGGCCAAATCACATATCGTGATACTACATGAAATAGTATCGAAATATTGGTAAAAATGAATATATTTACGTAATATCAAACTACATGAAAAACGTGAAAAAGTCACTATTTAACCATATTTGAGGATTTTAACTTCAAATCATAGAGCGAGGTTTCGTATTATTTAGATCCAAGAAAAGACATATGACAATGTTGTTTCCAATACAAACGATAAAAATCAATGTGTTTTCATTAGAATTAACTAAAATGTTCCTGATTTTCCGCTTATATTACCGATGGAAGATGTACACGAAAACCGCTCTATTCCGGCTGAAACGTCGATATATGCAATAAAAACCGAACTTCTCCCCTTTTCAATATCTTACACAGTATTTTCAATGATTTTTAGAATCTTGAGCCTTTGCATCCACCTCTTATGCCTCTGCATCACTCTCTTAAGCCTATGCATCACTCTCTTGAGCCTCTGCATCCCTCTCCTGAGCCTTTGCATCACTCCCTTAAGCATCTGCATCCCTCTCCTGAGCCTCTGCATCACTTTCATAAGCCTCTGCATCACTCTGTTAAGCCTCTGAATCCCTCTCTTGAGCCTCTGCATAACTCTCTTGAGTCTCTGTATCACTCTCTTGAGCCTCTGCATCCCTCTCTTGAGCCTCTGCAACACTCTCTTCAGCCTCTACATCACTCTCTTAAGCCTTTGCATCCCTCACTTGAGCCTCTGAATCCCTCTCTTGAGCCTCTGCATCACTCTCTCCAGCCTCTGCATCACTCTCAGGAGCATCTGCATCACTCTCTTAAGCCTCTGCATCCCTCTCTTGAGGCTCTGAATCCCTCTCTTGAGCCTCTGCATCACTCTCTCGAGCCTCTGCATCACTCTCTTCATCCTCTGCATACCTCTCTTGAGGATCTGCATCACTCTCTTGAGCCTCTGCATCCCTCTCTTCAGCCTCTGCAACACTCTCTTCAGCCTCTGCATCACTCTCTTAAGCCTCTGCATCCCTATTTTGAGGCTCTGCATCAATTTCTTAAGCCTCTGCATCAATTTCGTAAGCCTCTGCATCCCTTTCTTGAGCCTCTGCATCCCTCTCTTGAACTCCTGCATCCCTCTCATGAGCCTCTGCATCCCTCTCCTGAGCCTTTGCATCACACCCTTAAGCCTCTGCATCCCTCTCTTGAGCCTTTTCATCACTCTCATAAGCCTCTGCATCACTCTCCTAAACCTCTGCATAACTCTCTTGAGTCTCTGCATCACTCCCTTGAGCCTTTGCATCCCTCTCTTGAGCCTCTGCAACACTCTCATAAGCCTCTGCATCACTCTCTTAAGCCTCTGAATCCCTCTCTTGAGCCTCTGCATAACTCTCTTGAGTCTCTGTATCACTCTCTTGAGCCTCTGCATCCCTCTCTTGAGCCTCTGCAACACTCTCTTCAGCCTCTACATCACTCTCTTAAGCCTCTGCATCCCATCCCTCACTTGAGCCTCTGAATCCCTCTCTTGAGCCTCTGCATCACTCTCTCGAGCCTCTGCATCACTCTCAGGAGCCTCTACATCACTCTCTTAAGCCTCTGTATCCCTCTCTTGAGGCTCTGAATCCCTCTCTTGAGCCTCTGCATCACTCTCTCGAGCCTCTGCATCACTCTCTTCATCCTCTGCATACCTCTCTTGAGGATCTGCATCACTCTCTTGAGCCTCTGCATCCCTATCTTGAGCCTCTGCAACACTTTCTTCAGCCTCTGCATCACTCTCTATAGCCTGTGCATCCCTATTTTGAGCCTCTGCATCAATTTCTTAAGCCTCTGCATCAATTTCTTAAGCCTCTGCATCCCTTTCTTGAGCCTCTGCATCCATCTCTTGAACTCCTGCATCCCTCTCATGAGCCTCTGCATCCCTCTCCTGAGCCTTTGCATCACTCCCTTAAGCCTCTGCATCACTCCCTTGAGCCTTTCCATCCCTCTCTTGAGCCGCTGCAACACTCTCTTCAGCCTCTGCATCACTCTCTTAAGCCTCTGAATCCCTCTCTTGAGCCTCTGAATCCCTCTCTTGGTCCTCTGCATCACTCTCTTGAGCCTCTTGCATCCCTCTCTTTATCCTCTGCATCACTCTCTTGAGCCTCTGCATCATTCTCTTGAGCCTCTGCATCCCTCTCTTAAGCCTCTACATCATTCTCTTGAGCCTCTGCATCACTCTCTCGAGCCTCTGCATCACTCTCTTAAGCCTCTGCATCTCTCGCTTCAGCCTCTGCATCACTCTGTTGAGCCTCTGCATCCATCTCTTGAGCCTCTGCATCATTCTCCTAAGCCTCTGCATCACTCTCTTGAGCCTCTGCATCACTCTCTTGAGCCTTTGCATCCCCCTCTTAAGCCTCTGCATCACTCTCTTAAGCCTATGCATCACTCTCTTGAGTCTCTGTATCACTCTCTTGAGCCTCTGCATCCCTCTCTTGAGCCTCTGCAACACTCTCTTCAGCCTCTACATCACTCTCTTAAGCCTCTGCATCCCTCACTTGAGCCTCTGAATCCCTCTCTTGAGCCTCTGCATCACTCTCTCGAGCCTCTGCATCACTCTCAGGAGCCTCTGCATCACTCTCTTAAGCCTCGGCATCCCTCTCTTGAGGCTCTGAATCCCTCTCTTGAGCCTCTGCATCACTCTCTCGAGCCTCGGCATCACTCTCTTCATCCTCTGCATACCTCTCTTGAGGATCTGCATCACTCTCTTGAGCCTCTGCATCCCTCTCTTGAGCCTCTGCAACACTTTCTTCAGCCTCTGCATCACTCTCTATAGCCTCTGCATCCCTATTTTGAGCCTCTGCATCAATTTTTTAAGCCTCTGCATCAATTTCTTAAGCCTCTGCATCCCTTTCTTGAGCCTCTGCATCCATCTCTTGAACTCCTGCATCCCTCTCATGAGCCTCTGCATCCCTCTCCTGAGCCTTTGCATCACTCCCTTAAGCCTCTGCATCCCTCTCTTGAGCCTTTTCATCACTCTCATAAGCCTCTGCATCACTCTCCTAAGCCTCTGCATAACTCTCTTGAGTCTCTGCATCACTCCCTTGAGCCTTTGCATCCCTCTCTTGAGCCGCTGCAACACTCTCTTCAGCCTCTGCATCACTCTCGTAAGCCTCTGAATCCCTCTCTTGAGCCTCTGAATCCCTCTCTTGGTCCTCTGCATCACTCTCTTGAGCCTCTTGCATCCCTCTCTTTATCCTCTGCATCACTCTCTTGAGCCTCTGCATCATTCTCTTGAGCCTCTGCATCCCTCTCTTAAGCCTCTACATCATTCTCTTGAGCCTCTGCATCACTCTCTCGAGCCTCTGCATCACTCTCTTAAGCCTCTGCATCTCTCTCTTCAGCCTCTGCATCACTCTGTTGAGCCTCTGCATCCATCTCTTGAGCCTCTGCATCATTCCCATAAGCCTCTGCATCACTCTCTTGAGCCTCTGCATCACTCTCTTGAGCCTTTGCATCCCCCTCTTAACCCTCTGCATCACTCTCTTAAGCCTATGCATCACTCTCTTTAGCCTCTGCATCACTCTCTTGACCCTCTGCATCCCTCTCTTGAGCCTCTGCATCATTCTCGTAAGCCTTTCCATCCCTCACTTGAGCCTCTGCATCCCTCTCATGAGCCTCTGCATGTCTCTTTTAATCCTCTGCATCACTCACTTAAGCCTCTGCATCTCTCTCTTAAACCTTTGCATCCCTCTCTTGAGCCTCTGCATCATTCTTCTAAGCCTCTGCATCACTCTCTTGAGCCTCTGCATCACTCTTTTGATTCTCTGCATCCCTCTCTTAAGCCTCTGCATCCCCTGTCTTGAGCCTCTGCATCACTCTCTTGAGTCTCTTCATCCCTCTCTTAAGCCTCTGCATCATTCTCTTCAGCCTCTGCATCACTCTCCTAAGCCCCTGCATCATTCTCTTCAGCCTCTGCATCACACTTTTGAGCCTCTGCATCACTCTCCTGAGCCTCTGCATCCCTCTTATAAGCCTCTGTATCACTCTCCTGAGCCTTTGCATCACTCTCTTGAGCCTCTGCATCCCTCTCTTAAGCCTCTGCATCACTCTCTTCAGCCTCTGCATCACTCTCTTAAGCCACTGCATCCCTCTCATGATCCTCTGGATCACTCTCTTGAGCCTCTGCATCACTCTCTTGAGGTCTCTGCATCACTCTCTTAAGCCTCTGAATCCCTCTCTTTAGCCTCTGCATCACTCTCTCGAGCCTCTGTATCACTCTCTTGAGCCTCTGCATCACTCTCGTAAGCCTCTGCATCACTCTCCTGAGCCTCTGCATAACTCTCTTGAGTCTCTGCATCACTTTCCTGAGCCTCTGCATCCCTCTCTTGAGCCTCTGCAACACTCTCTTCAGCCTCTGCATCACTCTCTTAAGCCTCTGCATCCCTCACTTGAGCCTCTGAATCCCTCTCTTGAGCCTCTGCATCACTCTCTCGAGCCTCTGCATCACTCTCAGGAGCCTCTGCATCACTCTCTTAAGCCTCTGCATCCCTCTCTTGAGGCTCTGAATCCCTCTCCTCTGCATCAATTTCTTTAGCCTCTGCATCCCTTTCTTGAGCCTCTGCATCCCTCTCTTGAACTCGAGGATGAAGAGAGGGATGCAGAGGCTCAAGAGAGTGATGCAGAGGCTCAAGAGAGAGATGCAGGGGCTCAGGAGAGTGATGCAGAGGCTCTAGATAGTGATGCAGCGGATCAAGAGAGTGATGCAGAGGCTCAAGAGAGTGATGCAGAGGACCATGAGAAGGATTCAGAGGCTCAAGAGAGGGATTCAGAGGCTTAAGAGAGTGATGCAGAGGCTGAAGAGAGTGTTGCAGAGGCTCAAGAGAGGGATGCAGAGGCTCAAGAGAGTGATGCAGAGACTCGAGAGAGTTATGCAGAGGCTTAGGAGAGTGATGCAGAGGCTTATGAGAGTGATGCAGAGGCTCAAGAGATGGATACCGAAAATATGCCAATTACTTTGGCAATGGGTCACATTTTGCCCAAACCCCGCCATGCAGTTTTCAAAATATCGGAAACATCCCAAATTCGACGCTTGAGCCATATTTTGGAGCAAAATTGTGGTTCTCTGCACGTATTCGCAGTTTGAAATTACGAATTTTCATACCGAAATAATGCCAATTACTGTGAGCGGCGAAATGTCACATTTTGCTCAAAACCCCCTGCAGTTTTCAAAATATCCCAATTATCCCAAATTCCACCCTTGAGCCAAATTTTAGAGCCAAATTCTGGCTCTTTGCATGTATTCGCAGTTTTACATTAGGATTTTTTATACCGAAAATATGCCAATTACTTAGAGCGGCGATGGATCACATTTGGCCTAATCCCTCCTTGCAGTTTTCAAAATATCCAAAACATCCCAAATTCGACCCTTGAGCTATATTTTGGAGCCAAATTCTGGCTCTCTGCCCGTATTCGCAGTGTGAAATTACGAATTTTTATACCGAAAAAATGACAATTACTGAGAGCGGCAATGGATCACATTCTGCCAAAACACTCCCTGCAGTTTTCAAAAAGTCCCAAACATCCCGAATTAGACGCTTGAACCATATTTTGGAGCCAAATTCTGGCACTTTGCACGTATTCGCAGTTTGAAATTACGATTTTTATACCGAAAATATGCCAATTACTGAGAGCCGCGATGGATCACATTTTACCCAAACCCTCCCTGCAGTTTTCAAAATATCCCAAACATCCCAAATTCCACCCTTGAGAATTAGTTTGGAGCCAAATTCTGGCTCTTTGCACGTATTCGCAGTTTGAAATTTCGATTTTTATCCCAAACATCCCAAATTTGACGCGTAAAAATATGCCAATTACTGAAAATAGCGATGGGTCACATTTTGCCCATACCTCCCTGCAGTTTTCAAAATATCCCAATTATCCCAAATTCCACCCTTGAGCCATATTTTGGAGCCAAATTCTGGCTCTCTGCATGTATTCTCAGTTTTACATTAGGAATTTTTATACCGAAAATATGCCAATTAGAGCGGCGATGGGTCACATTTGGCCTAAACCCTCCTTGCAGTTTTCAAAATATCCAAAACATCCCAAATTCGACCCTTGAGCCATATTTTGGAGCCAAATTTCGGCTCTCTGCACGTATTCGCAGTCTGAAATTACGAATTTTTATACCGAAAATATGCCAATTACTGAGAGCGGCGATGGATCACATTTTACCCAAATCCTCCCTGCAGTTTTCAAAATATCCCAAACATCCCAAATTCAACCCTTGAGAATTATTTTGGAGCCAAATTCTGGCTCTCTGCACGTATTCGCAGTTTGAAATTTCGAATTTTTATCCCAAACATCCCAAATTTGACGCTTGAAAATATGCCAATTACTGAAAGAAGCGATGGGTCACATTTTGCCCAAACCCCCTGCAGTTTGCAAAATATCCCAAACATCGCAAATTCGACCCTTAAGCAATATTTTGGAGCCAAAGTCTGGCTTTCTGCGCGAATTCCCAGGATGAAATTACGATTTTTTATACCGAAAACATGACAATTACTGAAAGCAGCATTGGATCACATTTTGCCCAAACCCTCCCTGCAGTTTTCAAAATATCCCAAACATCCCAAATTCGACGCTTGAGCCATATTTAAGAGCCAAATTCTAGTTTTCTGCACATATTCTCAGTTTGAAATTACGAATTTTTATACCGAAAATATGCCAATTACTAAAAGCGGCGATAAGTCATATTTTGCCCAAACCCCCCTGCAGTTTTCAAAATATCCCAAACATCCCAAATTCGAACCTTGAGCCATATTTTGAAGCGACATTGTGGCTTTCTGCACGTATTCGCAGTTTGAAAGTACGAATTTTTATACCGAAAATATGCCAATTACTTAGAGCAGAGATGGATCACATTTTGCCCAAACCCTCACTACAGTTTTCAAAATATTTCAAACATCCCCTATTCAACCCTTCAGCTGTATTTTGGAGTTAAATTCTGGCTCTCTGTACGTATTCACAGTTTGAAATTACGAGATTTTATACCGAAAATATTCCAATTTCTGAGAGCGGCGATGGATCACATTTTGCCCAAACCCTCCCTGCAGTTTTAAAAATATCCCAACATCCCTAATTCGACCCTTGAGCCATTATTTGGAGCTAAATTTTAGATTTCTGCATGTATTCGCTTTTTGAAATTACGACATTGAATACCGAAAATATGCCAATTACTGAAAGCAACGGTGGATCACATTTTGCCCAAACACTCCCTGCAGTTTTCAAAATGTCCCAAACATCCCAAATTCGACCTTTGAGCCTTATTTTGGAGCCAAATTCTGTCTTTCTGAACGTATTCGCAGTTTGAAATTACGAATTTTTATACTGAAAATATGCCAATTACTGAATTCGCAGTTCTGCCCAAACCCTCCGTGCAGTTTTCAAAATATCCCAAGCACCTCAAATTCGACGCTTGAGCCATATTTTGAAACCAAATTCAGACTCTCTGCAAGTATTCGCAGTTTGAAATTACGAATTTTTTATACTGAAAATATGCCAATTACTGAAAGCAGCGATGGGTCACATTTTGCCTAAACCCCCCCTGCAGTTTGCAAAATATCCCAAACATCCCAAATTCGACCTTTGAGCCATATTTTGGAGCCAAATTCTGGCTCTCTGCACGTATTCGCAGTTTGAAATTACGACTTTTATACTGAAAATATGCCAATTACTGAAAGGGGCGATGGATCACATTATGACCAAACCCTCCCTGCAATTTTTTTAAATATACCAAACATCCCAAATTCGTCCCTTGAGCCATATTTTCTAACCAAATTCTGGCTATCTGCATGTATTCGCAGTTTGAAAAACCACTTTTTATACAGAAAATATGCCAATTACTGAAAGCAGCGATAGATCACATTTTGCTCCAATCCACTATTCTGTTTTAAAATATCCCAAGCATACCAAATTCGACCCTTGAGCCATAATTTGGAGCCAAATCCTGGCTCTCTGCACATATTCGCAGGTTGAAATTACAACATTTTATACCGAAAATATGTCAATTACTGAAAGCATCGATGGGTCACATTTTGCCCCCCCTCTCTCCCTGCAGTTTTCAAAATATCCCAAACACCCTAAATTCGACGCTAGAGCCATATTTTGGAGTCAAATTTGGGCTCTCTGCACGTATTCGTAGTTTGAAATTACGACTTATTATACAGAAAATATGCCAATTACTGAAAGCGGCGATGGGTCACCTTCTGCCCAAACCCTCCCTGCAGTATTCAAAATATCCAAAACATCCCAAATTCAACGCTTGAGCTATATTTTGGAGCCAAATTCTGGCTCCCTGCACGTATTCGCAGTTTGAAATTACGACTTTTATACTGAAAATATGACAATTACTGAAAGGGGCAATGGATCACATTTTACCCAAACCCTACCTGCAGTTTTCAATATATCCCAAACATCTAAAATTCGACCCTTGAGCCTTATTTTGGAGCCAAATTCTAACTCTCAGCACGTATTTGCAGTTTAAAATTACGACTTTTTATACTGAAAATATGCCAATTACTGAAAGCAGCGAAGGGTCACATTTTGCCCAAAACCCTCTGCAGTTTTCAAAATATCCTAAACATCCCAGATTCGACTCGTGAGCCATATTTTTAAGCCAAATTTTGGCTCTCTGCACATGTTCGCAGGTTGAAATTACGAATTTTTATACCGAAAATATGTCAATTATTGAGAGCAGCGATGGGTCACATTTTGCCCAAACCCACTTTGCACTTTTCAAAATATCCCAAACATTCCAAGTTCGTCGCTTGAACCATATTTTGAAGACAAATTCGGCCTCGCTGCACGTATTCGCAGTTTGAAATTACGTCATTTTACACCGAAAATATGCCAATTACTTAGAGCGGAGATAGGTCACATTTTGCCCAAACGCCCCTGCAGTTTTTAAATTATCTCAAACATCCCAAATACGACCCTTGAGTCATATTTTGGAGCCAAATGTTGGCTCTCTGCACATATTCGCAGCTTGAAATTACGAATTTTTATACCGAAAATATGCCAATTACAGAGAGCGGCGATGGATCACATTTTGCCCAAACCCTCCCTCCAGTTTTCAAGATATCCATAACTTCCTAAATTCGACCCCGGAGCCTTATTTTAGAGGCAAGTTCTGGCTTTCTTCACGTATTCGCAGGTTGAAATTACGACTTTTTATATCGAAAACATGCCAATTACTTTGGCAATGGGTCACATTTTGCCCAAACCCCGCCATGCAGTTTTCAAAATATCGGAAACATCCCAAATTCGACGCTTGAGCCATATTTTGGAGAAAAATTGTTGCTCTCTGCACGTATTAGCAGTTTGAAATGTTGACTCTTTATACCGAAATAATGCCAATTACTGTGAGTGGCGAAATGTCACATTTTGCCCAAAACCCCCTGCAGTTTTCAAAATATCCCAATTATCCCAAATTCCACCCTTACGCCAATTTTTGGAGCAAATTCTGGCTCTCTGCACATATTCGCAGTTTTACATTAGGATTTTTTATACCGAAAATATGCCAATTACTTTATATATACGATAAAAATGATGCAAACACATAATTGATTAGATAATAACTTTGAATACTTCAATATCAATCAAATATTTGTTTCTCGTTAAAATACTGAGTAAGATATTGAAAAGGGGAGAAGTTCTGCTTTTATTGCATATATCAACGTTTCAGCCGGAATAGAGCGGTTTTCGTGTACATCTTCCATCGGTAATATTAACGAAAAATCAGGAACATTTTAGTTAATTCTAATGAAAACACATTAATTTTTATCGTTTGTATTGGAAACAACACAGTCATATGTCTTTTCTTGGATCTAAATAATACGAAACCTCGCTCTATGATTTGAAGTTAAAATCCTCAAATATGGTAAAATAGTGATTTTTTTCACGTTTTTCATGTAGTTTGATATTACGTAAATATATTCATTTTTACCAATATTTCGATACTATTTCATGTAGTATCACGATATGTGATTTGGCCTTCAAATCTCAGAATTTCGAATAATATTGCATTTTAAGCAAGTTTTTTTGCATTTTGTTTCGTACGAAAAATCATCGAATTTAGCAATATTTTGACGTTTATCATCTCTTTTCCTTTATATGATTTAAACAAAATATCATCGAATTAGGCAATATTTTGCTGTTTTTCCACGTTTTTGTGAATTTTCAGTTTATGGGTATTAATTCATTATATATACGACAAAAATGATGCAAATACATAATTGATTAGATAATACCCTTAAATACTTCATTTTCAATCAACTATTTGTTTCTCGTTAAAATACTGTGTAAGATTTTGAAAAGGGGAGAAGTTCTGTTTTTATTGCATATATCGACGTTTCAGCCGGAATAGTGCGGTTTTCGTGTACATCTTCCATCGGTAATATAAGCGGAAAATCATGAACATTTTAGTTAATTCTAATGAAAACACATTGATTTTTATTGTTTGTATTTTAAACAACATTGTCATATGTCTTTTCTTGGATCTAAATAATACGAAACCTCGCTCTATGATTTGAAATTAAAATCCTCAAATATGGATAATAGTGACTTTTTCACGTTTTTCATGCAGTTTGATATTACGTAAATATATTCATTTTTACCAATATTTCGATACTATTTCATGTAGTATCACAATATGTGATTTGGCCTTCAAATCTCAGTATTTCGCATAATATTGCATTTTAAGCAAGTTTTTTTGCATTTTGTTTCGTACGAAAAATCATCGAATTTAGCAATATTTTGACGTTTATCATCTCCTTTTCCTTTATGTGATTTAAACAAAATATCATCGAATTAGGCAATATTTTGCTGTATTTCCACGTTTTTTTGAATTTTCAGATTATGGGTATTAATTCATTATATATACGATAAAAATGATGCAAACACATAATTGATTAGATAATACCCTTAAATACTTCATTTTCAATCAACTATTTGTTTCTCGTTAAAATACTGAGTAAGATATTGAAAAGGGGAGAAGTTCTGTTTTTATTGCATATATCGACGTTTCAGCCGGAATAGAGCGGTTTTCGTGTACATCTTCCATCGGTAATATTAACGGAAAATCAGGAACATTTTAGTTAATTCTAATGAAAACTCATTGATTTTTATCGTTTGTATTGGAAACAACATTGTCATATGTCTTTTCTTGGATCTAAATAATACGAAACCTCGCTCTATGATTTGAAGTTAAAATCCTCAAATATGGTTAAATAGTGATTTTTTCACGTTTTTCATATAGATTGATATTACGTAAATATATTCATTTTTGCCAATATTTCGATACTATTTCATGTACGAGAAACAAATGGTTGATTGAAAATGAAGTATTTAAGGTAAATTTCTAATCAATTATGTGTTTGCATCATTTTTATCGTATATTTAATGAATTAATACCCATAGACTGAAAATTCACAGAAACGTGGAAAAACGGCAAAATATTGCCTAATTCGATGATATTATGTTTAAATCACATAAAGGAAAAGGGGATGATAAACGTCAAAATATTGCTAAATTTGATGATTTTTCATACGAAACAAATTGAAAGAAAACTTGCTTAAAATGCAATATTATGCGAAATTCTGAGATTTGAAGGCCAAATCACATATCGTGATACTAAATGAAATAGTATCGAAATATTGATATAAATGAATATATATACGTAATATCAAACTACATGATAAACGTGAAAAAGTCACTATTTAACCATATTTGAGGATTTTAACTTCAAATCATAGAGCGAGGTTTCGTGTTATTTAGATCCAAGAAAAGACAATGTTGTTTCCAATACAAATGATAAAAACCAATGTGTTTTCATTAGAATTAACTAAAATGTTCTTGATTTTCCGTTTATATTACCGATGGAAGATTTACACGTAAAACCGCTCTAATCCGTCTGAAACGTCGATATATGCAATAAAAACCGAACTTCTCCCCTAATTATCTCAGTGAGCATATTCTCTAGTATTTTCTCCATAGATACTGGTTCATCTAGGAATTTTCTAATGATCATAATTTCTTAGTTTCCCTCTTTACTATAAAAGCGGGTGGTCCTTCTTAATTGATTTTCATTGCATTTATATTTAAATAAATAGAGTCAAGCCCCAAATGTCCCACATTATGGTCCTTCGAACCAGATAGGCATAAAATTATAATTATAAATACTAATTATTAATAACTAATCCTTGTGTGATGTAATCAAGACTAACTATTTATTTAGTTGTGTCAGCCAACAGTGTAACACATCAGTTAGTCTAAGTCACACCAACATATTGCTACTTTCACCTCATGTATAAGGTAGCTTTAGTGGGACACAGTCAATTACCCACAACACTTAGGCCTACACTTCATACTGAAGTAAGAATTTTTAGGTCACCAGGAGCATCAGCTCAGAACCTTTATATGTTTTCACCTGTGTGTGCAAGTGCACCCTTATAAAAACAAAAAAACAAAAAATACAGCACAATTATATTCACCTTACTGCACCACAATAATCTTTACCAATCTTATTAGGTAGAATTTAGGCTGAGATTGTGCTGAATTTGGTACAAGCCCAGACTAAATACATTTATAGTTCTTAGTTAGGAATTATCACGACTAGATTTAAGCTAGTCAGTAGTGTGTGTATTATACTATTTGTGCTGACCCCAAATAGGGTGGGATTAAATTTTGAGATAACTCTGATTGGAGTGTCTCCATAATATTTCTCTTGTATTCATTAATTTGTGTATCTATTTTGTGTATTGCTGGATAATCCCCATTAACTCTGATGGTGATATAGATGAGCTAACCAGACGAGAACTAATGGTGAAGTTCAGACAGTGCACAAAATATCTAGCTACTTGTTGTTAGATAGGTACATTTAACCTCAAGTGAGATAGAGTATAAATTAGCCACCTTCAATTAGGCTATATTTAATGTTACTTGTCCACTAATGAACAAGTACCCAAGCTTCATTAGTAATACATATACTAATCCCATGAAGTTTGGACCCAAGCCCAACATGGCTACTCCTGAGCAATTAAGGAGAACCTACATTGGCCTTAAAGATCATTTGACCAGATTAATTAACAAGGCTGAGAGCTTATCTAAAGATACTCCCATTGACTCTGATCACTTAGAGACATCAGTTAGAGTAGCTGGTCTGAAATTTGATCAAGTCAAATCTGCAAGTCAATCTTATCTTGATCTACTGAATACCACAGAGACTGATCCTGAGGAAGTAAGTCAAATTATAGACGATATCTCCCAGTATGAAGATGAGACTCAAGATATACTTTACAGGCTATCTAAATTAGCAAAACAATCTGGATCCAATACCAGTAACACAGGGTCTCAATTCAATAACCAACTACCAGAGGTTCGTTTACCTACTTTAGACTTACCTACATATTCAGGATTAGATACAGAAAATTGGGACAATTTTTGGACTTCATTTGAAGTTCACATCCATAAGAAACCGTCTCTGGACAAGGTTTCTAAATTCTCATACCTACTTAGTCTTCTCAAAGGAGAGGCTAAAAAGGTCATACATAACCTCACTCTTAATGAGAGTAATTATGTGGAAGCTATAAAACTCTTGAAGTTGAACTATTGCAACAAAGAGTTAAGTATAGCTACCCTCTATTATCAATTGCTAGATCTGAATGCACCAAATAGTAGACCAGAGTCACTTCAAAGCTTCAGACTAGAAGTAGAGTCTCTAGTAAAGGCCTTAGGTACTAAAGTTGATATCCCAGCTTCAGAATGGTCAATCAAGTTACTATTGCAGAGGAAATTACCTCGAAATGTCTTAACAGAGCTCTGCTCACATTATAATACCGAGTTTCTCACTCTTGACCAAATATTCGAGGGATTGAGAATAACGGTTAACAGGTTGAAGACTCATGATAAAATTAAACCTGAGTCTAAACCAACTAATACTGACACTTCAGTCAAACCTAAACAGACTTTGAATAAGTCTAATAAATATAAATCCAAGACTACTCCATCCACTGGGAAAAGAAGTGGAAATGTAGGTACTTATTCGGTGTCTCCTTCTGAGATAACCAATGACTTGTCTACTAAAGAGACCAAGTCAATTAACCAGAGAAGGTGTCTGTTTTGTAATCAAGGACATACCACCTACCAATGCTCTGTTTATCCTACTTATAATGTTAGGGTTAAAAGGTTGCAAGAAATACACAAGTGCACCAAGTGCATGGGCTCTCATGATCCCAAAAAATGTGTAGTGCAGCTACGTTCCTGCAATAGATGCAACCAAGGTGTACATCACTACGCCTTATGTAGAAAATCTTCTACAACAACCATAACCACTGGGGAGAATTCTACGAATTCTACCGCAGTGCAATATTGCAAAGTGCATCAAGAAGTAAATGTACTTGCTACTGAGTCAGGCAATAATACCACTCTGCCTACAGCTCAACTTAGACTAATAAACCGAAGATCTAGAGTTAACACTAGAGGTCTTTTTGATCAAGGATCACAGAAAACCTTCATTACACAACAGTTGGTAGATGAGTTAAATTTAAAACCTGCCAAAAGTGTGAGGTTAAATATTTCTGGTTTCTTGTCGAATAGTGGACCTCGTGACTAGCAAGTAGTTAAGGTATTAGTGAGACTCGGATCTTCCACTAGTCCAATACAAGCGGTAGTAGTAGATAAACTTCCTACAGACCTGCAGGTCACTGGGTTAGCTCGCACTGCGAGACATCTTAGACGAAACCGCATGAGGCTAGCAGATTACAAAATAAATTGACTGCCTCACTGATGTTGGAATACTTATAGGCGCGGATCATTATTACAAATTTATAACTGGATGCACCAGACAACACGGAATGAATTTGTTGTCGTCTGCAGGAGGCAAATTGCTTACGGGACCGGTGCTTTTCCGACAAAATCCAGCGTCCACAAACCAACAATCTAATAACATAATAGTGGCGTGACTAGGCTTGGAACAGTCACCCCTACGTTTCAGAGAAATATCTGAGGATATTGAGTCTGACCCACCGGTACATCGTTTGTGGGATTTAGACACTTTAGGTATTATCCCTGAACAACCAATCCCTGATGATACGTGGACTAAGCAGCAATACCTGGATACAGTTGTCTATGAAAATAAACAATACTGGGTAAGACTCCCATGGAAGTTGGATTATCCACAACTTCCAGATAATTATTTTATGGCAGCCTCACAATTGCAGTATCAATTAACACGACTACAGAAGCAGCCAGACAAACTGAACATGTATCATCAACTCATCCAACAACAACTTAACAGTAAATTTATTGAAGTTGTTGATAACGATGACCGAAAAATAGGTCATTATTTACCTCATCACGCTGTGGTGAAAGGCTCATTGACAACACCTATTCGTATTGTCTTTAACTGTAGTGCTAAAGTAAAGCCAAGCAGTGTGTCTTTAAATGAATGTCTCCAAACGGGACCTAGCCTAACACAAAGGCTACATGATGTGCTGTTACGATTTCGCACTGGTATTTTCGCCTATACTGCTGATATCAACAAGGCTTTCCTCCGAGTAGGTTTGCAGGAGGAAGATCGTAACTACACCAAACTCCTCTGGATTAAGGACCCACTGGATCCTAACAGTGATGTCATCACATATCGTTTTGCCTCAGCATTATTCGGAGCTACGTCCTCACCGTTTCTTTTGCAAGCAACATTAGACACACATTTGAGGAAATCAAATAGCCCTTATAAGGCTATTAGCGACAACTTGTATGTCGACAATTTCCAGGGAACAACTAATGATCAAACTAATTTGGTAGAAATCTACCATGAGGCTAACCGTGAGCTATTAGGAGCCAATATGCCACTACAGTCATGGGCCTCAAATAATGAGTTACTCAACCAGGTAATCGAGAAAGAATTTCCAGGTTATCAGGTACCCAACCAATTAAAGGTTCTAGGTGTGGAATGGAACACCAGTACTGACGAGATGAATGTCAAGTCAGTACAAACTGATAACTCAACCCTTACCATGAGAACACTGCTCTCGTTTGTCAGTCAACCATTTGACCCTTTAGGCCTACTTAGTCCTATATTAATAAGGGGCAAACTCCTAATGCAGGAGTGCTGGCAGAAACATATGGGATGGGATGATCCGTTACCAAGTGAGTTACAAGCTAAATGGCAGATACTCTCAACGGATTTTAATCAGTTAGGCATTTTGAAATTTCCTCGTAATGCTTCAGGACCAAACTTACTCACCAATTTGCACGTTTTCTGCGATGCCTCTGGCAAAGCATACGGCGCAGTAGCCTACTTAGTTAATAGTGCACAATAAATTTTGCTCACATCTAAAGCAAGAGTTGCTCCCATTAAGAAGAGATCTTTACCTCAAATGGAGTTGACTGCATTGCTGGTGGGAGTAAGATTGGCTCATTGCCTGACAAAGACACTCAATAATATCCACTTTGGTGAGATTGTCGTGTGGTCAGACAACGAGGCAGTCTTACAATGGGAAAGAAACAACAACAACAAGACTCCCTACGTCAGTAATCGTGTCAGGGAGATTCATGAGTTATCTGTTGGATATAAATTCAGACATGTTCCTACTAAGGACAATCCTGCAGATTATTTATCTCGAGGGTTAACACTAAAACAACTTATCAAGTCTTCGCTGTGGTTCAATGGACCTTCATGGCTTGTTGGTGGTCAGTGGCCCAAACAAAAGCCACAAGTCATAGTGACCAATATCACCACTCCCATGAAAGAACCCGAACCTCAACGAATCTTAGCCATTGATCCTCACCATTATTCTAACTTAAGCAAGTTATTAAGAGTGACTGCACATGTGTTTGACTTTCTTACTAAGATAGGAATTCGACATAAGTTTCCCAATCCTATCCTCTACTGGATCAAACGTGCACAACAAGAGACATATGGAAGCGAATATGAAAATCTTCCAGATAAATTAACTAAGTCTCTAGGTATCTGGTACGATGCCAACACTCATAATATACTAAGATGTGGAGGACGTTTGCTTCATGCAAAAATTGATTTGGACACAAAGAATCCAATTCTTCTACCTCGTCACCACATCATCACTAAACTTCTTGTTTTACATCACCATCAATATGGTACTTTACATGGTGGAGTGTTAGATACTCTCACCGACCTTAGACAAAGGTACTGGCTTCCGCAAGGTCGTCAGACAGTTAAGTCAATTATTAAATCTTGTGTAATCTGTAAAAGATACGATGCTAGAGTATGTCCTTACCCAGGACCTCCACCACTCCCTGAAGAAAGAGTGGTTCATCTTCGTCCCTTTGAAACCACTGGTGTTGATTACACAGGAGCCTTACTTCTCACTGGCAACCCAGATAAGATACCAGTGAAAGCATACATTTGTCTCTTTACGTGTGCTACAACCAGAGGCGTACATTTAGAAGTCACTTCAGACATGAGTGCTGAAGCCTTCATCCAGGCCTTCCGCCGATTTGCAGCTCGCAGATCTTGTCCCAAATTAATGATATCGGACAATGGTTCCAATTTTGTGGCAGGAGAAGCTTGTTTGCGAGAAGTCTGGAATCACCCAGAAGTACAGTCAGTCCTACAGAGACGACAATGCCACTGGAAATTCATAGCACCAAGAGCCCCTTGGCAAGGTGGGTTCTATGAGCGTATGGTAGGCACAGTCAAGAAGTGTTTAAGGAAAACTTTACACAGACAAAGGGTCAGTTACTCCGAGCTCCAAACCATTGTTGTGGAAATCGAGGCGCGAGTCAATAACCGCCCATTAACCTACCTGTCTGATGATTTCACCCAGAGAGAACCTCTGAGTCCCTCACACTTGATCCATGGAGGTCTACTGAGCCCTCTCATCCCTCTAGCCGAAGAGGACCCCGTAGACCCGTCACATGTGACCAGAGGTGACTTGGTGGAAAGCTACCAGCATCTCTCAAGAGTTATTAACAGGTGGAATGAGGTGTGGACTCGAGAGTACCTCACAGCTCTACGAGAGTACCACTACGGAGCTTCGAGCCCTTACAATAAAGTACAGCTAAAACCAGGTGACCCAGTACTAGTCGACAGTGATGGACCAAGGTCAGAGTGGCCCATAGGCAAAATTGTTGCCATTCATCCAGATCATCAAGGTGTCCTGAGAGTGGTGAAAGTTTTATGCAGAGGCAACACTATTCTAAAAACTTCATGAAAATCCCTGATGATACGGCTGAAACGTCGATATATGCAATAAACCCCGAACTTCTCCTCTTTTCAATATCCTACTCAGTATTTTAACGAGAAACAAATGGTTGATTGAAAATGAAGTATTTAAGGGTAATTTTTAATCAATTATGTGTTTGCATCATTTTTATCGTATATTTTATGAATTAATAACAATAAACTGAAAATTCACAGAAACGTGGAAAAACGGCAAAATATTGCCAAATTCGATGATATTTTGTTTAAATCACATAAAGGAAAAGGGGATGATAAACGTCAAAATATTTCTAAATTCTATGGTTTTTCGTACGAAACAAAATGCAAGAAAACTTGCTTAAAATGCAATATTATGCGAAATTCTGAGATTTGAAGGCCAAATCACATATCGTGATACTATATGAAATAGTATCGAAATATTGGAAAAATGAATATATTTACGTAATATCAAACTACATGAAAAACGTGAAAAAAGTCACTCTAATACCATATTTGAGGATTTTAACTTCAAATCATAGAGCGAGGTTTCGTATTATTTAGATCCAGGAAAAGACATGACAATGTTGTTTCCAATACAAATGATAAAACATATGTGTTTTCATTAGAATTAACTAAAATGTCCCTGATTTTCCGTTTATATTACCGATGGAAGTGTACGCTTAAAACCGCTCTAATCCGGCTGAAACGTCGATATATGCAATAAACCCCGAACTTCTCCCCTTTTCAATATCCTACTCAGTATTTTAACGAGAAACAAATGGTTGATTGAAAATGAAGTATTTAAGGGTAATTTCTAATCAATTATGTGTTTGCATCATTTTTATCGTATATATAATAAATTAATAACAATAAACTGAAAATTCACAAAAACGTGGAAAAACGGCAAAATATTGCCTAATTCGATGATATTTTGTTTAAATCACATAAAGGAAAAGGGGATGATAAACGTCAAAATATTGGTAAATTCGATGATTTTTCGTACGAAACAAAATGTAAGAAAAATTGCTTAAAATGCAATATTATGCGAAATTCTTAGATTTGAAGGCCAAATCACATATCGTGATACAACATGAAATAGTATCGAAATATTGGTAAAAATGAATATATTTACGTAGTATCAAACTACATGAAAAACGTGAAAAAAGTCACTATTTTACCATATTTGAGGATTTTAACTTCAAATCATAGAGCGAGGTTTCGTATTATTTAGATCCAAGAAAAGACATATGACAATGTTGTTTCCAATACAAATGATAAAAATCAATGTGTTTTCATTAGAATTAACTAAAATGTTCTTGATTTTCCGTTTATATTACCGATGGAAGATGTACACGTAAAACCGCTCTAATCCGGCTGAAACGTCGATATCTGCAATAAAAACCGAACTTCTCCCCTTTTCAATATCTTACTCAGTATTTTAACGAGAAACAAATATATGATTGAAAATGAAGTATTTAAGGTTATTGTCTAATCAATTATGTGTGTGCATCATTTTTATCGTATATATAATGAACTAATACCCATAGACTGAAAATTAACAGAAACGTGGATAAACGGCAAAATATTCCCTAATTCGATGATATTTTGTTTAAATCACATAAAGGAGAAGGAGATGATAAACGTCAAAATATTGGTAAATTCGATGATTTTTCGTACGAAACAAAATGCAAGAAAACTTGCTTAAAATGCAATATTATGCGAAATTCTTAGATTTGAAGGCCAAATCACATATCGTGACACTACATGAAATAGTATCGAAATATTGGTAAAAATGAATATATTTACGAAATAACAAACTACATGAAAAACGTGAAAAAAGTCACTATTTTACCATATTTGAGGATTTTAACTTCAAATCATAGAGCGAGGTTTCGAATTATTTAGATCCAAGAAAAGACATATGACAATGTTGTTTCTAATTCAAATGATAAAAATCAATGTGTTTTCATTAGAATTTACTAAAAAGTTCTTGATTTTCCGTTTATATTACCGATGGAAGATGTACACGTAAAACCGCTCTAATCCGGCTGAAACGTCGATATATGCAATAAAAACCGAACTTCTCCCCTTTTCAATATCTTACTCAGTATTTTAACGAGAAACAAATAGATGATTAAAAATGAAGTATTTAAGGGTAATTTTTAACCAATTATGTGTTTGCATCATTTTTATCGTATATTTAATGAATTAATAACAATAAACATAAAATTCACGAAAACGTGGAAAAACGCAAAATATTGCCTAATTCGATGGTATTTTGTTTATATCACATAAAGGAAAAGGGGATGAAAAACGTCAAAATATTGCTAATTTCGATGATTTTTAGTACAAAAGAAAATGAAAGAAAACTTGCTTAAAAATGCAAAATTTGCGAAATTCTGAGATTTAAAGGCAAAATCACATATCGTGAGAAAACATGAAGTAGTATCGAGATATTGGTAAAAACGAATATATTTACGTAAAATCACCCTGCATGAATACCGTGAAAAAAGTCATTATTCTACCATATATGACGATTTTAACTTCGAATCATAGAGCGACGTTTCGTATTTTTTAGACCCTAGAAAAGACGTATAAGATATTGTTTCTAATACAAATGATTAAAATCAATGTGTTTTCATTAAAATTAACTAAAATGTTCCTGATTTTCGGTTTATATTACCGATGGAAGATGAACACGTAAAAGTGTTCTAATCCGGCTGAAACGTCGATATTTGCAATAAAAACAGAACTTCTCCCCTTTTCAATATCTTACTCAGTATTTTAACGAGAAACAAATAGATGATTGAAAATGAAGTATTAAAGGTTATTATCTAATCAATTATGTGTTTGCATCATTTTTATCGTATATATAATGAATTAATACCCATAGACTGAAAATTCACAAAAACGTGGAAAAACGGCAAAATATTGCCTAATTCGATGATATTTTGTTTAAATCACATAAAGGAAAAGGAGATGTTAAACGTCAAAATATTGCTAAATTCGATGATTTTAAGTACGAAACGAAATGCAAGAAAACTTGCTTAAAATGCAATATTATTAGAAATTCTGAGATTTGAAGGCCAAATCACATATCGTGATACTACATGAAATAGTATCGAAATATTGGTAAAAATGAATATATTTACGTAATATCAAACTACATGAAAAACGTGAAAAAAGTACATATTTAACCATATTTGAGGATTTTAACTTCAAATCATAGAGCGAGGTTTCGTATTATTTAGATCCAAAAAAAGACATATGACATTGTATTGTATATGACATTTGTATTGTTTCCAATACAAATGATAAAAATCAATGTGTTTTCATTAGAATTAACTAAAATGTTCCTGATTTTCCGTTTATATTACCGATGGAAGATGTACACGAAAACATCTCTATTCCGGCTGAAACGTCGATATATGCAATAAAAACCGAACTTCTCCCCTTTTTAATATCTTACTCAGTATTTTAACGAGAAACAAATAGATGATTAAAAATGAAGTATTAAAGGTTATTATCTAATCAATTATGTGTTTGCATCATTTTTATCGTATATATAATGAATTAATACCCATAGACTGAAAATTCACAAAAACGTGGAGAAAACGGCAAAATATTGCCTAATTCGATGATATTTTGTTTAAATCACATAAAGGAAAAGGAGATGCTAAACGTCAAAATATTGGTAAATTCGATGATTTTTCCTACGAAACAAAATGCAAGAAAACTTGCATAAAATGCAATATTAAGCGAAATTCTTAGATATGAAGGCCAAATCAAATATCGTGATACTACATGAAATAGTATCGAAATATTGGTAAAAATGAATATATTTACGTAATATAAAACTACATGGAAAAAGTGAAAAAAGTCACTATTTTACCATATTTGAGGATTTTAACTTCAAATCATAGAGCGAGGCTTCGTATTATTTAGATCCAACAAAAGACATATGACAATGTTGTTTCCAATACAAATGATAAAAAACAATGTGTTTTCATTAGAATTAACTAAAATGTTCTTGATTTTACGTTTATATTACCGATGAAAGATGTACACGTAAAACCGCTATAATCCGGCTGAAACGTCGATATATGCAATAAAAACCGAACTTCTCCCCTTTTCAATATCTTACTCAGTATTTTAACGAGAAACAAATAGATGATTAAAAATGAAGTATTAAAGGTTATTATCTAATCAATTATGTGTTTGCATCATTTTTATCGTATATATAATGAATTAATACCCATAGACTGAAAATTCACAAAAACGTGGAAAAACGGCAAAATATTGCCTAATTCGATGATATTTTGTTTAAATCACATAAAGGAAAAGGAGATGTTAAACGTCAAAATATTGCTAAATTCGATGATTTTAAGTACGAAACGAAATGCAAGAAAACTTGCTTAAAATGCAATATTATTCGAAATTCTGAGATTTGAAGGCCAAATCACATATCGTGATACTACATGAAATAGTATCGAAATATTGGTAAAAATGAATATATTTACGTAATATCAAACTACATGAAAAACGTGAAAAAGTCACTATTTTACCATATTTGAGGATTTTAACTTCAAATCATAGAGCGAGGTTTCGTATTATTTAGATCCAAGAAAAGACATATTACAATCTTGTTTCCAATACAAATGATAAAAAACAATGTGTTTTTATTAGAATTAACTAAAAAGTTCCTGATTTTCCGTTTATATTACCGATGGAAGATGTACACGAAAACATGTCTATTCAGGCTGAAACGTCGATATATGCAATAAAAACAGAACTTCTCCCCTTTTAATATCTTACTCAGTATTTTAACGAGAAATAAATAGTTAATTGAAAATGAAGTATTTAAGGTTAATTTCTAATCAATTATGTGTTTGCATCATTTTTATCGTATATTTAATGAATTAATAACTATAAACATAAAATTCACGAAAACGTGGAAAAAACGCCAAATATTGCCTTATTCGATGGTATTTTGTTTATATCACATAAAGGAAAAGGGAATGATAAACGTCAAAATATTGCTAAATTCGATCATTTTTAGTACAAAAGAAAATGAAAGAAAACTTGCTTAAAAATGCAAAATTGGCGAAATTCTGAGATTTAAAGGCCAAATCACATATCGTGAGAAAACATGAAGTAGTATCGAGATATTGGTAAAAACGAATATATTTACGTAAAATCACCCTACATGAATAACGTGAAAAAAGTCATTATTCTACCAAATATGAGGATTTTAACTTCGAATCATAGAGCGACGTTTCGTATTTTTTAGACCCTAGAAAAGACGTATAAGATATTGTTTCTAATACAAATGATTAAAATCAATGTGTTTTCATTAAAATTAACTAAAATGTTCCTGATTTTCGGTTTATATTACCGATGGAAGATGAACACGTAAAACTGTTCTAATCCGGCTGAAACGTCGATATATGCAATAAAAACAGAACTTCTCCCCTTTTCAATATCTTACTCAGTATTTTAATGAAAAAACAAATAGATGATTGAAAATTACGTATTTAAGGTTATTTTCTGATCAATTATGTGTTTGCATCATTTTTATCGTATATTTAATGAATTAATAACAATAAACTGAAAATTCACAAAAACGTGGAAAAACAGCAAAATATTGCCTAATTCGATGATATTTTGTTTATATCACATAAAGGAAAAGGGGATGATAAACGTCAAAATATTGGTAAATTCGATGATTTTTCCTACGAAACAAAATGCAAGAAAACTTGCTTAAAATGCAATATTATGCGAAATTCTTAGATTTGAAGGCCAAATCAAATATCGTGATACTACATGAAATGGTATCGAAATATTGGTAAAAATGAATATATTTACGTAATATCAAACTACATGAAAAACGTGAAAAAAGTCACTATTTTACCATATTTGAGGATTTTAACTTCAAATCATAGAGCGAGGTTTCGTATTATTTAGATCCAAGAAAAGACATATGACAATGTTGTTTCCAATACAAATGATAAAAATCAATGTGTTTTCATTAGAATTAACTAAAATGTTCTTGATTTCCCTTTTATATTACCGATGGAAGATGTACACGTAAAACCGCTCTAATCCGGCTGAAACGTCGATATATGCAATAAAAACCGAACTTCTCCCCCTTTTCAATATCTTACTCAGTATTTTAACGAGAAACAAATAGATGATTAAAAATGAAGTATTTAAGGTTATTATCTAATCAATTATGTGTTTGCATCATTTGTATCGTATATTTAATGAATTAATAACTATAAACATAAAATTCACGAAAACGTGGAAAAAACGCCAAATATTGCCTTATTCGATGGTATTTTGTTTATATCACATAAAGGAAAAGGGAATGATAAACGTCAAAATATTGCTAAATTCGATGATTTTTAGTACAAAAAAAAATGAAAGAAAACTTGCTTAAAAATGCAAAATTGGCGAAATTCTGAGATTTAAAGGCCAAATCACATATCGTGAGAAAACATGAAGTAGTATCGAGATAATGGTAAAAACGAATATATTTACGTAAAATCACCCTACATGAATAACGTGAAAAAAGTCATTATTCTACCAAATATGAGGATTTTAACTTCGAATGATGGAGCGACGTTTCGTATTTTTTAGACCCTAGAAAAGACGTATAAGATATTGTTTCTAATACAAATGATTAAAATCAATTTGTTTTCATTAAAATTAACTAAAATGTTCCTGATTTTCGGTTTATATTACCGATGGAAGATGAACACGTAAAACTGTTCTAATCCGGCTGAAACGTCGATATATGCAATAAAAACAGAACTTCTCCCCTTTTCAATATCTTACTCAGTATTTTAACGAGAAACAAAAAGATGATTGAAAATGAAGTATTTAAGGTTATTGTCTAATCAATTATGTGTGTGCATCATTTTTATCGTATATATAATGAACTAATACCCATAGACTGAAAATTCACAGAAACGTGGATAAACGGCAAAATATTGCCTAATTCGATGATATTTTGTTTAAATCACATAAAGGAAAAGGAGATGATAAACGTCAAAATATTGCTAAATTCGAAGATTTTTCGACGAAACAAAATCCAAGAAAACTTGCTTAAAATGCAATATTATTCGAAATTCTCAGATTTGAAAGCCAAATCACATATCGTGATACTACACGAAATAGTATCGAAATATTGGTAAAAATGAATATATTTACGTAATATCAAACTACATGAAAAACGTGAAAAAAGTACTTATTTAACCATATATGAGGATTTTAACTTCAAATCATAGAGCGAGGTTTCGTATTATTTAGATCCAAAAAAAGACATATGACATTGTATTGTATATGACATTTGTATTGTTTCCAATACAAATGATAAAAAACAATGTGTTTTCATTAGAATTAACTAAAATGTTCCTGATTTTTCGTTTATATTACCGATGGAAGATGCACACGAAAACATCTCTATGCCGGCTGAAACGTCGATATATGCAATAAAAACAGAACTTCTCCCCTTTCAATATCTTACTCAGTATTTTAACGAGAAACAAATAATTGATTGAAAATGAAGAATTTAAGGTTAATTTCTAATCACTTATGTGTTTGCATCATTTTTAACGTATATATAATAAATTAATAACAATAAACTGAAAATTCACAAAAACGTGGAAAAACGGCAAAATATTGCCTAATTCAATGATATTGTTTTTAAATCACATAAAGGAACAGGGGATGATAAACGTCAAAATATTGGTAAATTCGATGATTTTTCGTACGAAACAAAATGCAAGAAAAAATGCTTAAAATACAATATTATGCGAAATTATGAGATTTGAAGGCCAAATCACATATCGTGATACTACATGAAATAGTATCGAAATATTGGTAAAAATGAATATATTTACGTAATATCAAACTACATGAAAAACGTGAAAAAAGTCACTATTTTACCATATTTGAGGATTTTAACTTCAAATCATAGAGCGAGGTTTCGTATTATTTATATCCAAGAAAAGACATATGACAATGTTGTTTCCAATACAAATGATAAAAATCAATGTGTTTTCATTATAATTAACTAAAATGTTCTTGATTTTCCGTTTATATTACCGATGGAAGATGTACACGTAAAACCGCTCTAATCCGGCTGAAACGTCGATATATGCAATAAAAACCGAACTTCTCCCCTTTTCAATATCTTACTCAGTATTTTAACGAGAAACAAATAGATGATTAAAAATGAAGTATTTAAGGGTAATTTTTAACCAATTATGGGTTTGCATCATTTTTATCGTATATTTAATGAATTAATAACAATAAACTGAAAATTCACAAAAACGTGGAAAAACAGCAAAATATTGCCTAATTCGATGATATTTTGTTTATATCACATAAAGGAAAAGGGGATGATAAACGTCAAAATATTGCTAAATTCGATGATTTTTAGTACAAAAGAAAATGAAAGAAAGCTTGCTTATAAATGCAAAATTTGCGAAATTCTGAGATTTAAAGGCCAAATCACATATCGTCAGAAAACATGAAGTAGTATCGAGATATTGGGAAAAACGAATATATTTACGTAAATCACCCTACAATAAAAAACGTGAAAAAAGTCATTATTCTACCAAATATGAGGATTTTTAACTTCGAATCATAGAGCGACGTTTCGTATTTTTTAGACCCTAAAAAAGACGTATAAGATATTGTTTCTAATACAAATGATTAAAATCAATGTGTTTTCATTAAAATTAACTAAAATGTTCCAGATTTTCGGTTTATATTACCGATGGAAGATGTACACGTAATACTGTTCTAATCCGGCTTAAACGTCGATATATGCAATAAAAACAGAACTTCTCCCCTTTTCAAAATCTTACTCAGTATTTTAAGGAAAAAACAAATATATGATTGAAAATTACGTATTTAAGGTTATTTTCTGATCAATTATGTGTTTGCATCATTTTTATCGTATATTTAATGAATTAATAACAATAAACTGAAAATTCACAAAAACGTGGAAAAACAGCAAAATATTGCCTAATTCGATGATATTTTGTTTATATCACAAAAAGGAAAAGGGGATGATAAACGTCAAAATAATGCTGAATTCGATGGTTTTTAGTACGGAAGAAAATGCAAGAAATCTTGCTTGAAATGCAATATTAAGCGAAAATCTGAGATTAAAAGACCAAATCACATATCGTGATACTACATGAAATAGTATCGAAATATTGGTAAATATGATTATATTTACGTAATATCAAACTACATGTAAAACGTGAAAAAGTCATTATTATACCAAATTTGAGGATTTTAACTTCGAATCATAGAGCGACGTTTTTTATTTTTTAGACCCCAGAAAAGACGTAAAAAGAGGTTGCTTCTAATACAAATAATAAAAATTAATGTGTTTTCATTAAAATTAACTAAAATGTTCCTGATTTTCGGTTTATATTACCGATGGAAGATGTACACGTAAAACCGTTCTAATCCGGTTGAAACGTCGATATATGCAATAAAAACAGAACTTCTCCCCTTTTTAATATCTTACTCAGTATTTTAACGAGAAACAAATAGATGATTGAAAATGAAGTATTTAAGGTTATTTTCTGATGAATTATGTGTTTGCATCATTTTTATCGTATATTTAATGAATTAATAACAATAAACTGAAAATTCTCAAAAACGTGGAAAAACGGCAAAACATTGCCTTATTCGATGATATTTTGTTTAAATCACATAAAGAAAAAGGGGATGATAAAGGTCAAAATATTGCTAAATTCGATGATTTTTAGTACAAAATAAAATAAAAGAAAACTTGCATATAAATGCAAAATTTGCGAAATTCTGAGATTTAAAGGCCAAATCACATATCGTGAGAAAACATGAAGTAGTATCGAGATATTGGTAAAAACGAATATATTTACGTAAAATCACCCTACATGAATAACGTGAAAAAAGTCATTATTCTACCAAATATGAGGATTTTAACTTCGAATCATAGAGCGACGTTTCGTATTTTTTAGACCCTAGAAAAGACGTATAAGATATTGTTTCTAATACAAATGATTAAAATCAATGTGTTTTCATTAAAATTAACTAAAATGTTCCTGATTTTCGGTTTATATTACCGATGGAAGATGAACACGTAAAACTGTTCTAATCCGGCTGAAACGTCGATATATGCAATAAAAACAGAACTTCTCCCTTTTTCAATATCTTACTCAGTATTTTAATGAAAAAACAAATAGGTGATTGAAAATTACGTATTTAAGGTTATTTTCTGATCAATTATGTGTTTGCATCATTTTTATCGTATATTTAATGAATTAATAACAACAAACTGAAAATTCACAAAAACGTGGAAAAACAGCAAAATATTGCCTAATTCGATGATATTTTGTTTATATCACATAAAGGAAAAGGGGATGATAAACGTCAAAATATTGATAAATTCGATGATTTTTCCTACGAAACAAAATGCAAGAAAACTTGCTTAAAATGCAATATTATGCGAAATTCTTAGATTTGAAGGCCAAATCACATATCGTGATACTACATGAAATGGTATCGAAATATTGGTAAAAATGAATATATTTACGTAATATCAAACTACATGAAAAACGTGAAAAAAGTCACTATTTTACCATATTTGAGGATTTTAACTTCAAATCATAGAGCGAGGTTTCGTATTATTTAGATCCAAGAAAAGACATATGACAATGTTGTTTCCAATACAAATGATAAAAATCAATGTGTTTTCATTAGAATTAACTAAAATGTTCTTGATTTCCCTTTTATATTACCGATGGAAGATGTACACGTAAAACCGCTCTAATCCGGCTGAAACGTCGATATATGCAATAAAAACCGAACTTCTCCCCCTTTTCAATATCTTACTCAGTATTTTAACTAGAAACAAATAGATGATTAAAAATGAAGTATTTAAGGTTATTATCTAATCAATTATGTGTTTGCATCATTTGTATCGTATATTTAATGAATTAATAACTATAAACATAAAATTCACGAAAACGTGGAAAAAACGCCAAATATTGCCTTATTCGATGGTATTTTGTTTATATCACATAAAGGAAAAGGGAATGATAAACGTCAAAATATTGCTAAATTCGATGATTTTTAGTACAAAAAAAAAATGAAAGAAAACTTGCTTAAAAATGCAAAATTGGCGAAATTCTGAGATTTAAAGGCCAAATCACATATCGTGAGAAAACATGAAGTAGTATCGAGATATTGGTAAAAACGAATATATTTACGTAAAATCACCCTACATGAATAACGTGAAAAAAGTCATTATTCTACCAAATATGAGGATTTTAACTTCGAATGATAGAGCGACGTTTCGTATTTTTTAGACCCTAGAAAAGACGTATAAGATATTGTTTCTAATACAAATGATTAAAATCAATTTGTTTTCATTAAAATTAACTAAAATGTTCCTGATTTTCGGTTTATATTACCGATGGAAGATGAACACGTAAAACTGTTCTAATCCGGCTGAAACGTCGATATATGCAATAAAAACAGAACTTCTCCCCTTTTCAATATCTTACTCAGTATTTTAACGAGAAACAAAAAGATGATTGAAAATGAAGTATTTAAGGTTATTGTCTAATCAATTATGTGTGTGCATCATTTTTATCGTATATATAATGAACTAATACCCATAGACTGAAAATTCACAGAAACGTGGATAAACGGCAAAATATTGCCTAATTCGATGATATTTTGTTTAAATCACATAAAGGAAAAGGAGATGATAAACGTCAAAATATTGCTAAATTCGATGATTTTTCGACGAAACAAAATCCAAGAAAACTTGCTTAAAATGCAATATTATTCGAAATTCTCAGATTTGAAAGCCAAATCACATATCGTGATACTACACGAAATAGTATCGAAATATTGGTAAAAATGAATATATTTACGTAATATCAAACTACATGAAAAACGTGAAAAAAGTACCTATTTAACCATATATGAGGATTTTAACTTCAAATCATAGAGCGAGGTTTCGTATTATTTAGATCCAAAAAAAGACATATGACATTGTATTGTATATGACATTTGTATTGTTTCCAATACAAATGATAAAAAACAATGTGTTTTCATTAGAATTAACTAAAATGTTCCTGATTTTCCGTTTATATTACCGATGGAAGATGCACACGAAAACATCTCTATGCCGGCTGAAACGTCGATATATGCAATAAAAACAGAACTTCTCCCCTTTCAATATCTTACTCAGTATTTTAACGAGAAACAAATAATTGATTGAAAATGAAGTATTTAAGGTTAATTTCTAATCACTTATGTGTTTGCATCATTTTTATCGTATATATAATAAATTAATAACAATAAACTGAAAATTCACAAAAACGTGGAAAAACGGCAAAATATTGCCTAATTCAATGATATTGTTTTTAAATCACATAAAGGAACAGGGGATGATAAACGTCAAAATATTGGTAAATTCGATGATTTTTCGTACGAAACAAAATGCAAGAAAAAATGCTTAAAATACAATATTATGCGAAATTATGAGATTTGAAGGCCAAATCACATATCGTGATACTACATGAAATAGTATCGAAATATTGGTAAAAATGAATATATTTACGTAATATCAAACTACATGAAAAACGTGAAAAAAGTCACTATTTTACCATATTTGAGGATTTTAACTTCAAATCATAGAGCGAGGTTTCGTATTATTTATATCCAAGAAAAGACATATGACAATGTTGTTTCCAATACAAATGATAAAAATCAATGTGTTTTCATTAGAATTAACTAAAATGTTCTTGATTTTCCGTTTATATTACCGATGGAAGATGTACACGTAAAACCGCTCTAATCCGGCTGAAACGTCGATATATGCAATAAAAACCGAACTTCTCCCCTTTTCAATATCTTACTCAGTATTTTAACGAGAAACAAATAGATGATTAAAAATGAAGTATTTAAGGGTAATTTTTAACCAATTATGGGTTTGCATCATTTTTATCGTATATTTAATTAATTAATTACAATAAACATAAAATTCACGAAAACGTGGAAAAAACGCAAAATATTGCCTAATTCGATGGTATTTTGTTTATATCACATAAAGAAAAAGGGGATGATAAACGTCAAAATATTGCTAAATTCGATGATTTTTAGTACAAAAGAAAATGAAAGAAAACTTGCTTAAAAATGCAAAATTTGCGAAATTCTGAGATTTAAAGGCCAAATCACATATCGTGAGAAAACATGAAGTAGTATCGAGATATTGGTGAAAACGAATATATTTACGTAAAATCACCCTAAATGAATAACGTGAAAAAAGTCATTATTCTACCAAATATGAGGATTTTAACTTCGAATCATAGAGCGACGTTTCGTATTTTTTGGACCCTAGAAAAGACGTATAAGATATTGTTTCTAATACAAATGATTAAAATCAATGTGTTTTCATTAAAATTAACTAAAATGTTCCTGATTTTCTGTTTATATTACCGATGGAAGATGTACACGTAAAACTATTCTAATCCGGCTGAAACGTTGATATATGCAATAAAAACAGAACTTCTCCCCTTTTCAATATCTTACTCAGTATTTTAATGAAAAAACAAATAGATGATTGAAAATTACGTATTTAAGGTTATTTTCTGATCAATTATGTGTTTGCATCATTTTTATCGTATATTTAATGAATTAATAACAATAAACTGAAAATTCACAAAAACGTGGAAAAACAGCAAAATATTGCCTAATTCGATGATATTTTGTTTATATCACATAAAGGAAAAGGGGATGATAAACGTCAAAATATTGCTAAATTCGATGATTTTTAGTACAAAAGAAAATGAAAGAAAGCTTGCTTATAAATGCAAAATTTGCGAAATTCTGAGATTTAAAGGCCAAATCACATATCGTCAGAAAACATGAAGTAGTATCGAGATATTGGTAAAAACGAATATATTTACGTAAATCACCCTACAATAAAAAACGTGAAAAAAGTCATTATTCTACCAAATATGAGGATTTTTAACTTCGAATCATAGAGCGACGTTTCGTATTTTTTAGACCCTAGAAAAGACGTATAAGATATTGTTTCTAATACAAATGATTAAAATCAATGTGTTTTCATTAAAATTAACTAAAATGTTCCAGATTTTCGGTTTATATTACCGATGGAAGATGTACACGTAATACTGTTCTAATCCGGCTTAAACGTCGATATATGCAATAAAAACAGAACTTCTCCCCTTTTCAAAATCTTACTCAGTATTTTAAGGAAAAAACAAATAGATGATTGAAAATTACGTATTTAAGGTTATTTTCTGATCAATTATGTGTTTGCATCATTTTTATCGTATATTTAATGAATTAATAACAATAAACTGAAAATTCACAAAAACGTGGAAAAACAGCAAAATATTGCCTAATTCGATGATATTTTGTTTATATCACAAAAAGGAAAAGGGGATGATAAACGTCAAAATAATGCTGAATTCGATGGTTTTTAGTACGGAAGAAAATGCAAGAAATCTTGCTTGAAATGCAATATTAAGCGAAAATCTGAGATTAAAAGACCAAATCACATATCGTGATACTACATGAAATAGTATCGAAATATTGGTAAAAATGAATATATTTACGTAATATCAAACTACATGAAAAACGTGAAAAAGTCATTATTATACCAAATTTGAGGATTTTAACTTCGAATCATAGAGCGACGTTTTTTATTTTTTAGACCCCAGAAAAGACGTAAAAAGAGGTTGCTTCTAATACAAATAATAAAAATTATTGTGTTTTCATTAAAATTAACTAAAATGTTCCTGATTTTCGGTTTATATTACCGATGGAAGATGTACACGTAAAACCGTTCTAATCCGGTTGAAACGTCGATATATGCAATAAAAACAGAACTTCTCCCCTTTTTAATATCTTACTCAGTATTTTAACAAGAAACAAATAGATGATTGAAAATGAAGTATTTAAGGTTATTTTCTGATGAATTATGTGTTTGCATCATTTTTATCGTATATTTAATGAATTAATAACAATAAACTGAAAATTCACAAAAACGTGGAAAAACGGCAAAACATTGCCTTATTCGATGATATTTTGTTTAAATCACATAAAGAAAAAGGGGATGATAAAGGTCAAAATATTGCTAAATTCGATGATTTTTAGTACAAAAGAAAATAAAAGAAAACTTGCATAAAAATGCAAAATTTGCGAAATTCTGAGATTTAAAGGCCAAATCACATATCGTGAGAAAACATGAAGTAGTATCGAGATATTGGTAAAAACGAATATATTTACGTAAAATCACCCTACATGAATAACGTGAAAAAAGTCATTATTCTACCAAATATGAGGATTTTAACTTCGAATCATAGATCGACGTTTCGTATTTTTTAGACCCTAGAAAAGACGGATGAGGTATTGTTTCTAATACAAATGATTAAAATCAATGTGTTTTCATTAAAATTAACTAAAATGTTCCTGATTTTCGGTTTATATTACCGATGGAAGATGTACACGTAAAACTGTTCTAATCCTGCTGAAACGTCGATATATGCAATAAAAACAGAACTTCTCCCCTTTTCAATATCTTACTCAGTATTTTAATGAAAAAAACAAATAGATGATTGAAAATTACGTATTTAAGGTTATTTTCTGATCAATTATGTGTTTGCATCATTTTTATCGTATATTTAATGAATTAATAACAATAAACTAAAAATTCACAAAAACGTGGAAAAGCAGCAAAATATTGCCTAATTCGATGATATTTTGTTTATATCACATAAAGGAAAAGGGGATGATAAACGTCAAAATATTGCTGAATTCGATGATTTTTAGTACGGAACAAAATGCAAGAAATCTTGCTTAAAATGCAATATTATGCGAAAATCTGAGATTAAAAGATCAAATCACATATCGTGATACTACATGAAATAGTATCGAAATATTGGTAAAAATGATTATATTTACGTAATATCAAACTACATGAAAACGTGAAAAAGTCATTATTATATCAAGTTTGAGGATTTTAACTTCGAATCATAGAGCGACGTTTTTTATTTTTTAGACCCCAGAAAAGACGTATAAAGATGTTGCTTCTAATACAAATAATAAAAATCAATATGTTTTTATTAAAATTAACTAAAATGTTCCTGATTTTCGGTTTATATTACAGATGGAAGATGTCCACGTAAAACCGTCCTAATCCGGTTGAAACGTCGATATATGCAATAAAAACAGAACTTCTTCCCTTTTTAATATCTTACTCAGTATTTTAACGAGAAACAAATAGATGATTGAAAATGAAGTATTTAAGGTTATTTTCTGATCAATTATGTGTTTGCATCATTTTTATTGTATATTTAATGAATTAATAACAATAAACTGAAAATTCACAAAAACGTGGAAAAACGGCAAAACATTGCCTTATTCGATGATATTTTGTTTAAATCACATAAAGGAAAAGGGGATGATAAAGGTCAAAATATTGCTAAATTCGATGATTTTTAGTACAAAATAAAATAAAAGAAAACTTGCTTAAAAATGCAAAATTTGCGAAATTCTGAGATTTAAAGGCCAAATCACATATCGTGAGAAAACATGACGTATCGAGATATTGGTAAAAACGAATATATTTACGTAAAATCACCCTACATGAATAACGTGAAAAAAGTCATTATTCTACCAAAGATGAGGATTTTAACTACGAATCATAGATCGACGTTTCGTATTTTTTAGACGCTAGAAAAGACGTATAAGATATTGTTTCTAATACAAATGATTAAAATCAATTTGTTTTCATTAAAATTAACTAAAATGTTCCTGATTTTCGGTTTATATTACCGATGGAAGATGTACACGTAAAACTGTTCTAATCCAGCTGAAACGTCGATATATGCAATAAAAACAGAACTTCTCCCCTTTTCAATATCTTACTCAGTATTTTAATGAAAAAAACAAATAGATGATTGAAAATTACAAATTTAAGGTTATTTTCTGATCAATTATGTGTTTGCATCATTTTTATCGTATATTTAATGAATTAATAACAATAAACTGAAAAATCACAAAAACGTGGAAAAACATCAAAATATTGCCTAATTCGATGATATTTTGTTTATATCACATAAAGGAAAAGGGGATGATAAACGTCAAAATATTGCTGAATTCGATGATTTTTAGTACGGAACAAAATGCAAGAAATTTTGCTTAAAATGCAATATTATGCGAAAATCTGAGATTAAAAGACCAAATCACATATCGTGATACAACATGAAATAGTATCGAAATATTGGTAAAATTATTATATTTACGTAATATCAAACTACATGAAAAACGTGAAAAAAGTCATTATTATACCAAATTTGAGGATTTTAACTTCGAATCATAGAGCGACGTTTTTCATTTTTTAGACCCCAGAAAAGACGTATAAGGATGTTGCTTCTAATATAAATAATAAAAGTCAATTTTTTTCATTAAAATTAACTAAAATGTTCCTGATTTTCAGTTTATATTATCGATGGAAGAAGTACATGTAAAACCGTTCTAATCCGGTTGAAACGTCGATATATGCAATAAAAACAGAACTTCTCCCCTTTTTAATATCTTACTCAGTATTTTAACGAGAAACAAATAGATGATTGAAAATGAAGTATTTAAGGTTATTTTCTGATCAATTATGTGTTTGCATCATTTTTATCGTATATTTAATGAATTAATAACAATAAACTGAAAATTCACAAAAACGTGGAAAAACAGCAAAATATTGCCTAATTCGATGATATTTTGTATATATCACATAAAGGAAAAGGGGATGATAAACGTCAAAATATTGCTAAATTCGATGAATTTTAGTACAAAAGAAAATGAAAGAAAACTTTCTTAAAAATGCAAAATTTGCGAAATTCTGAGATTTAAAGGCCAAATCACATATCGTGAAAAAACATGAAGTAGTATCGAGATATTGGTAAAAACGAATATATTTACGTAAAATCACCCTACATGAATAACGTGAAAAAAGTCATTATTCTACCAAATATGATGATTTTAACTTCGAATCATAGAGCGACGTTTCGTATTTTTTAGACCCTAGAAAAGACGTATAAGATATTGTTTCTAATACAAATGATTAAAATCAATGTGTTTTCATTAAAATTAACTAAAATGTTCCTGATTTTCGGTTTATATTACCGATGGAAGATGTACACGTAAAACTGTTCTAATCCGGCTGAAACGTCGATATATGCAATAAAAACAGAACTTCTCCCATTTTCAATATCTTACTCAGTATTTTAATGAAAAAAACAAATAGATGATTGAAAATTACGTATTTAAGGTTATTTTCTGATCAATTATGTGTTTGCATCATTTTCAGCGTATATTTAATGAATTAATAACAATAAACTGAAAATTCACAAAAACGTGGAAAAGCAGCAAAATATTGCCTAATTCGATGATATTTTGTTTATATCACATAAAGGAAAAGGGGATGATAAACGTCAAAATATTGCTGAATTCGATGATTTTTAGTACGGAACAAAATGCAAGAAATCTTGCTTAAAATGCAATATTATGCGAAAATCTGAGATTAAAAGACCAAATCACATATCGTGATACTACATGAAATAGTATCGAAATATTGGTAAAAATGATTATATTTACGTAATATGAAACTACATGAAAACGTGAAAAAAGTCATTATTATACCAAGTTTGAGGATTTTAACTTCGAATCATAGAGCGACGTTTTTTATTTTTTAGACCCCAGAAAAGACGTATAATGATGTTGCTTCTAATACAAATAATATAAATCAATATGTTTTCATTAAAATTAACTAAAATGTTCCTGATTTTCGGTTTATATTACCGATGGAAGATGTACACGTAAAACCGTCCTAATCCGGTTGAAACGTTGATATATGCAATAAAAACAGAACTTCTCCCCTTTTTAATATCTTACTCAGTATTTTAACGAGAAACAAATAGATGATTGAAAATGAAGTATTTAAGGTTATTTTCTGATCAATTATGTGTTTGCATCATTTTTATCGTATATTTAATGAATTAATAACAATAAACTGAAAATTCACAAAAACGTGGAAAAACGGCAAAACATTGCCTTATTCGATGATATTTTGTTTAAATCACATAAAGGAAAAGGGGATGATAAAGGTCAAAATATTGCTAAATTCGATGATTTTTAGTACGAAAGAAAATAAAAGAAAACTTGCTTATAAATGCAAAATTTGCGAAATTCTGAGATTTAAAGGCCAAATCACATATCGTGAGAAAAAATGAAGTAGTATCGAGATATTGGTAAAAACGAATATATTTACGTAAAATCACCCTACATGAATAACGTGAAAAAAGTCATTATTCTACCAAATATGAGGATTTTAACGTCGAATCATAGATCGACGTTTCGTATTTTTTAGACCCCTGGAAAAGACGGATAAGGTATTGTTTCTAATACAAATGATTAAAATCAATGTGTTTTCATTAAAATTAACTAAAATGTTCCTGATTTTCGGTTTATATTACCGATGGAAGATGTACACGTAAAACTGTTCTAATCCGGCTGAAACGTCGATATATGCAATAAAAACAGAACTTCTCCCCTTTTCAATATCTTACTCAGTATTTTAATGAAAAAAACAAATAGATGATTGAAAATTACGTATTTAAGGTTATTTTCTGATCAATTATGTGTTTGCATCATTTTTATCGTATATTTAATGAATTAATAACAATAAACTAAAAATTCACAAAAACGTGGAAAAGCAGCAAAATATTGCCTAATTCGATGATATTTTGTTTATATCACATAAAGGAAAAGGGGATGATAAACGTCAAAATATTGCTGAATTAGATGATTTTTAGTACGGAACAAAATGCAAGAAATCTTGCTTAAAATGCAATATTATTCGAAAATCTGAGATTAAAAGATCAAATCACATATCGTGATACTACATGAAATAGTATCGAAATATTGGTAAAAATGATTATATTTCCGTAATATCAAACTACATGAAAACGTGAAAAAGTCATTAATATACCAAGTTTGAGGATTTTAACTTCGAATCATAGAGCGACGTTTTTTATTTTTTAGACCCCAGAAAAGACGTATAAAGATGTTGCTTCTAATACAAATAATAAAAATCAATATGTTTTCATTAAAATTAACTCAAATGTTCCTGATTTTGGGTTTATATTACCGATGGAAGATGTCCACGTAAAACCGTCCTAATCCGGTTGAAACGTCGATATATGCAATAAAAACAGAACTTCTCCCCTTTTTAATATCTTACTCAGTATTTTAATGAGAAACAAATAGATGATTGAAAATGAAGTATTTAAGGTTATTTTCTGATCAATTATGTGTTTGCATCATTTTTATTGTATATTTAATGAATTAATAACAATAAACTGAAAATTCACAAAAACGTGGAAAAACGGCAAAACATTGCCTTATTCGATGATATTTTGTTTAAATCACATAAAGGAAAAGGGGATGATAAAGGTCAAAATATTGCTAAATTCGATGATTTTTAGTACAAAATAAAATAAAAGAAAACTTGCTTAAAAATGCAAAATTTGCGAAATTCTGAGATTTAAAGGCCAAATCACATATCGTGAGAAAACATGACGTAGTATCGAGATATTGGTAAAAACTAATATATTTACGTAAAATCACCCTACATGAATAACGTGAAAAAAGTCATTATTCTACCAAAGATGAGGATTTTAACTACGAATCATAGATCGACGTTTCGTATTTTTTAGACGCTAGAAAAGACGTATAAGATATTGTTTCTAATACAAATGATTAAAATCAATGTGTTTTCATTAAAATTAACTAAAATGTTCCTGATTTTCGGTTTATATTACCGATGGAAGATGTACACGTAAAACTGTTCTAATCCAGCTGAAACGTCGATATATGCAATAAAAACAGAACTTCTCCCCTTTTCAATATCTTACTCAGTATTTTAATGAAAAAAACAAATAGATGATTGAAAATTACAAATTTAAGGTTATTTTCTGATCAATTATGTGTTTGCATCATTTTTATCGTATATTTAATGAATTAATAACAATAAACTGAAAATTCACAAAAACGTGGAAAAACAGCAAAATATTGCCTAATTCGATGATATTTTGTTTATATCACATAAAGGAAAAGGGGATGATAAACGTCAAAATATTGCTGAATTCGATGATTTTTAGTACGGAACAAAATGCAAGAAATTTTGCTTAAAATGCAATATTATGCGAAAATCTGAGATTAAAAGACCAAATCACATATCGTGATACAACATGAAATAGTATCGAAATATTGGTAAAAATGATTATATTTACGTAATATCAAACTACATGAAAAACGTGAAAAAAGTCATTATTATACCAAATTTGAGGATTTTAACTTCGAATCATAGAGCGACGTTTTTCATTTTTTAGACCCAAGAAAAGACGTATAAAGATGTTGCTTCTAATACAAATAATAAAAGTCAATTTTTTTCATTAAAATTAACTAAAATGTTCCTGATTTTCAGTTTATATTACCGATGGAAGAAGTACACGTAAAACCGTTCTAATCCGGTTGAAACGTCGATATATGCAATAAAAACAGAACTTCTCCCCTTTTTAATATCTTACTCAGTATTTTAACGAGAAACAAATAGATGATTGAAAATGAAGTATTTAAGGTTATTTTCTGATCAATTATGTGTTTGCATCATTTTTATCGTATATTTAATGAATTAATAACAATAAACTGAAAATTCATAAAAACGTGGAAAAACAGCAAAATATTGCCTAATTCGATGATATTTTGTATATATCACATAAAGGAAAAGGGGATGATAAACGTCAAAATATTGCTAAATTCGATGATTTTTAGTACAAAAGAAAATGAAAGAAAACTTTCTTAAAAATGCAAAATTTGCGAAATTCTGAGATTTAAAGGCCAAATCACATATCGTGAAAAAACATGAAGTAGTATCGAGATATTGGTAAAAACGAATATATTTACGTAAAATCACCCTACATGAATAACGTGAAAAAAGTCATTATTCTACCAAATATGATGATTTTAACTTCGAATCATAGAGCGACGTTTCGTATTTTTTAGACCCTAGAAAAGACGTATAAGATATTGTTTCTAATATAAATGATTAAAATCAATGTGTTTTCATTAAAATTAACTAAAATGTTCCTGATTTTCGGTTTATATTACCGATGGAAGATGTACACGTAAAACTGTTCTAATCCGGCTGAAACGTCGATATATGCAATAAAAATAGAACTTCTCCCCTTTTCAATATCTTACTCAGTATTTTAATGAAAAAAACAAATAGATGATTGAAAATTACGTATTTAAGGTTATTTTCTGATCAATTATGTGTTTGCATCATTTTCAGCGTATATTTAATGAATTAATAACAATAAACTGAAAATTCACAAAAACGTGGAAAAGCAGCAAAATATTGCCTAATTCGATGATATTTTGTTTATATCACATAAAGGAAAAGGGGATGATAAACGTCAAAATATTGCTGAATTCGATGATTTTTAGTACGGAACAAAATGCAAGAAATCTTGCTTAAAATGCAATATTATGCGAAAATCTGAGATTAAAAGACCAAATCACATATCGTGATACTACATGAAATAGTATCGAAATATTGGTAAAAATGATTATATTTACGTAATATGAAACTACATGAAAACGTGAAAAAAGTCATTATTATACCAAGTTTGAGGATTTTAACTTCGAATCATAGAGCGACGTTTTTTATTTTTTAGACCCCAAAAAAGACGTATAAAGATGTTGCTTCTAATACAAATAATATAAATCAATATGTTTTCATTAAAATTAACTAAAATGTTCCTGATTTTCGGTTTATATTACCGATGGAAGATGTACACGTAAAACCGTCCTAATCCGGTTGAAACGTTGATATATGCAATAAAAACAGAACTTCTCCCCTTTTTAATATCTTACTCAGTATTTTAACGAGAAACAAATAGATGATTGAAAATGAAGTATTTAAGGTTATTTTCTGATCAATTATGTGTTTGCATCATTTTTATCGTATATTTAATGAATTAATAACAATAAACTGAAAATTCACAAAAACGTGGAAAAGCAGCAAAATATTGCCTAATTCGATGATATTTTGTTTATATCACATAAAGGAAAAGGGGATGATAAACGTCAAAATATTGCTGAATTCGATAATTTTTAGTACGGAACAAAATGCAAGAAATCTTGCTTAAAATGCAATATTATGCGAAAATCTGAGATTAAAAGACCAAATCACATATCGTGATACTACATGAAATAGAATCGAAATATTGGTAAAAATGATTATATTTACGTAATATCAAACTACATGAAAACGTGAAAAATTCATTATTATATCAAGTTTGAGGATTTTAACTTCGAATCATAGAGCGACGTTTTTTTATTTTTTAGACCCCAAAAAAGACGTATAAAGATGTTGCTTCTAATACAAATAATAAAAATCAATATGTTTTCATTAAAATTAACTAAAATGTTCCTGATTTTCGGTTTATATTACCGATGGAAGATGTCCACGTAAAACCGTCCTAATCCGGTTGAAACGTCGATATATGCAATAAAAACAGAACTTCTCCCCTTTTTAATATCTTACTCAGTATTTTAACGAGAAACAAATAGATGATTGAAAATGAAGTATTTAAGGTTATTTTCTGATCAATTACGTGTTTGCATCATTTTTATTGTATATTTAATGAATTAATAACAATAAACTGAAAATTCACAAAAACGTGGAAAAACGGCAAAACATTGCCTTATTCGATGATATTTTGTTTAAATCACATAAAGGAAAAGGGGATGATAAAGGTCAAAATATTGCTAAATTCGATGATTTTTAGTACAAAATATAATAAAAGAAAACTTGCTTAAAAATGCAAAATTTGCGAAATTCTGAGATTTAAAGGCCAAATCACATATCGTGAGAAAACATGACGTAGTATCGAGATATTGGTAAAAACGAATATATTTACGTAAAATCACCCTACATGAATAACGTGAAAAAAGTCATTATTCTACCAAAGATGAGGATTTTAACTACGAATCATAGATCGACGTTTCGTATTTTTTAGACGCTAGAAAAGACGTATAAGATATTGTTTCTAATACAAATGATTAAAATCAATGTGTTTTCATTAAAATTAACTAAAATGTTCCTGATTTTCGGTTTATATTACCGATGGAAGATGTACACGTAAAACTGTTCTAATCCAGCTGAAACGTCGATATATGCAATAAAAACAGAACTTCTCCCCTTTTCAATATCTTACTCAGTATTTTAATGAAAAAAACAAATAGATGATTGAAAATTACAAATTTAAGGTTATTTTCTGATCAATTATGTGTTTGCATCATTTTTATCGTATATTTAATGAATTAATAACAATAAACTGAAAATTCACAAAAACGTGGAAAAACAGCAAAATATTGCCTAATTCGATGATATTTTGTTTATATCACATAAAGGAAAAGGGGATGATAAACGTCAAAATATTGCTGAATTCGATGATTTTTAGTACGGAACAAAATGCAAGAAATTTTGCTTAAAATGCAATATTATGCGAAAATCTGAGATTAAAAGACCAAATCACATATCGTGAAACAACATGAAATAGTATCGAAATATTGGTAAAAATGATTATATTTACGTAATATCAAACTACATGAAAAACGTGAAAAAAGTCATTATTATACCAAATTTGAGGATTTTAACTTCGAATCATAGAGCGACGTTTTTCATTTTTTAGACCCCAGAAAAGACGTATAAGGATGTTGCTTCTAATACAAATAATAAAAGTCAATTTTTTTCATTAAAATTAACTAAAATGTTCCTGATTTTCAGTTTATATTACCGATGGAAGAAGTACACGTAAAACCGTTCTAATCCGGTTGAAACGTCGATATATGCAATAAAAACAGAACTTCTCCCCTTTTTAATATCTTACTCAGTATTTTAACGAGAAACAAATCGATGATTGAAAATGAAGTATTTAAGGTTATTTTCTGATCAATTATGTGTTTGCATCATTTTCAGCGTATATTTAATGAATTAATAACAATAAACTGAAAATTCACAAAAACGTGGAAAAACAGCAAAATATTGCCTAATTCGATGATATTTTGTATATATCACATAAAGGAAAAGGGGATGATAAACGTCAAAATATTGCTAAATTCGATGATTTTTAGTACAAAAGAAAATGAAAGAAAACTTTCTTAAAAATGCAAAATTTGCGAAATTCTGAGATTTAAAGGCCAAATCACATATCGTGAAAAAACATGAAGTAGTATCGAGATATTGGTAAAAACGGATATATTTACGTAAAATCACCCTACATGAATAACGTGAAAAAAGTCATTATTCTACCAAATATGATGATTTTAACTTCGAATCATAGAGCGACGTTTCGTATTTTTTAGACCCTAGAAAAGACGTATAAGATATTGTTTCTAATACAAATGATTAAAATCAATGTGTTTTCATTAAAATTAACTAAAATGTTCCTGATTTTCGGTTTATATTACCGATGGAAGATGTACACGTAAAACTGTTCTAATCCGGCTGAAACGTCGATATATGCAATAAAAACAGAACTTCTCCCCTTTTCAATATCTTACTCAGTATTTTAATGAAAAAAACAAATAGATGATTGAAAATTACGTATTTAAGGTTATTTTCTGATCAATTATGTGTTTGCATCATTTTCAGCGTATATTTAATGAACTAATAACAATAAACTGAAAATTCACAAAAACGTGGAAAAGCAGCAAAATATTACCTAATTCGATGATATTTTGTTTATATCACATAAAGGAAAAGGGGATGATAAACGTCAAAATATTGCTGAATTCGATGATTTTTAGTACGGAACAAAATGCAAGAAATCTTGCTTAAAATGCAATATTATGCGAAAATCTGAGATTAAAAGACCAAATCACATATCGTGATACTACATGAAATAGTATCGAAATATTGGTAAAAATGATTATATTTACGTAATATGAAACTACATGAAAACGTGAAAAAAGTCATTATTATACCAAGTTTGAGGATTTTAACTTCGAATCATAGAGCGACATTTTTTATTTTTTAGACCCCAGAAAAGACGTATAAAGATGTTGCTTCTAATACAAATAATATAAATCAATATGTTTTCATTAAAATTAACTAAAATGTTCCTGATTTTCGGTTTATATTACCGATGGAAGATGTACACGTAAAACCGTCCTAATCCGGTTGAAACGTTGATATATGCAATAAAAACAGAACTTCTCCCCTTTTTAATATCTTACTCAGTATTTTAACGAGAAACAAATAGATGATTGAAAATGAAGTATTTAAGGTTATTTTCTGATCAATTATGTGTTTGCATAATTTTTATCGTATATTTAATGAATTAATAACAATAACCTGAAAATTCACAAAAACGTGGAAAAACGGCAAAACATTGCCTTATTCGATGATATTTTGTTTAAATCACATAAAGGAAAAGGGGATGATAAAGGTCAAAATATTGCTAAATTCGATGATTTTTAGTACAAAAGAAAATAAAAGAAAACTTGCTTAAAAATGCAAAATTTGCGAAATTCTGAGATTTAAAGGCCAAATCACATATCGTGAGAAAACATGAAGTAGTATCGAGATATTGGTAAAAACGAGTATATTTACGTAAAATCACACTACATGAATAACGTGAAAAAAGTCATTATTCTACCAAATATGAGGATTTTAACTTCGAATCATAGATCGACGTTTCGTATTTTTTAGACGCCTGGAAAAGACGGATAAGGTATTGTTTCTAATACAAATGATTAAAATCAATGTGTTTTCATTAAAATTAACTAAAATGTTCCTGATTTTCGGTTTATATTACCGATGGAAGATGTACACGTAAAACTGTTCTAATCCGGCTGAAACGTCGATATATGGAATAAAAACAGAACTTCTCCCCTTTTCAATATCTTACTCAGTATTTTAATGAAAAAAACAAATAGATGATTGAAAATTACGTATTTAAGGTTATTTTCTGATCAATTATGTGTTTGCATCATTTTTATCGTATATTTAATGAATTAATAACAATAAACTGAAAATTCACAAAAACGTGGAAAAGCAGCAAAATATTGCCTAATTCGATGATATTTTGTTTATATCACATAAAGGAATAGGGGATGATAAACGTCAAAATATTGCTGAATTCGATGATTTTTAGTACGGAACAAAATGCAAGAAATCTTGCTTAAAATGCAATATTATGCGAAAATCTGAGATTAAAAGACCAAATCACATATCGTGATACTACATGAAATAGTATCGAAACATTGGTAAAAATGATTATATTTACGTAATATGAAACTACATGAAAACGTGAAAAAAGTCATTATTATACCAAGTTTGAGGATTTTAACTTCGAATCATAGAGCGACGTTTTTTATTTTTTAGACCCCAGAAAAGACGTATAAAGATGTTGCTTCTAATACAAATAATATAAATCAATATGTTTTCATTAAAATTAACTAAAATGTTCCTGATTTTCGGTTTATATTACCGATGGAAGATGTACACGTAAAACCGTCCTAATCCGGTTGAAACGTTGATATATGCACTAAAAACAGAACTTCTCCCCTTTTTAATATCTTACTCAGTATTTTAACGAGAAACAAATAGATGATTGAAAATGAAGTATTCAGGGTTATTTTCTGATCAATTATGTGTTTGCATCATTTTTATCGTATATTTAATGAATTAATAACAATAAACCGAAAATTCACAAAAACGTGGAAAAACAGCAAAATATTGCCTAATTCGATGATATTTTGTTTATATCACATAATGGAAAAGGGGATGATAAAGGTCAAAATATTGCTAAATTCGATGATTTTTAGTACAAAAGAAAATGAAAGAAAGCTTGCTTATAAATGCAAAATTTGCGAAATTCTGAGAATTAAAGGCCAAATCACATATCGTCAGAAAACATGAAGTAGTATCGAGATATTGGTAAAAACGAATATATTTACGTAAATCACCCTACATGAATAACGTGAAAAAAGTCATTATTCTACCAAATATGAGGATTTTAACTTCGAATCATAGAGCGACGTTTCGTATTTTTTAGACCCTAGAAAAGACGTATAAGATATTGTTTCTAATACAAATGATTAAAATCAATGTGTTTTCATTAAAATTAACTAAAATGTTCCGGATTTTCAGTTTATATTACCGATGGAAGATGTACACGTAATACTGTTCTAATCCGGCTTAAACGTCGATATATGCAATAAAAACAGAACTTCTCCCCTTTTCAATATCTTACTCAGTATTTTAATGAAAAAAACAAATAGATGATTGAAAATTACGTATTTAAGGTTTTTTTCTGATCAATTATGTGTTTGCATCATTTTTATCGTATATTTAATGAATTAATAACAATAAACTGAAAATTCACAAAAACGTGGAAAAGCAGCAAAATATTGCCTAATTCGATGATATTTTGTTTATATCACATAAAGGAAAAGGGGATGATAAACGTCAAAATATTGCTGAATTCGATGATTTTTAGTATGGAACAAAATGCAAGAAATCTTGCTTAAAATGCAATATTATGCGAAAATCTGAGATTAAAAGACCAAATCACATATCGTGATACTACATGAAATAGTATCAAAATATTGGTAAAAATGATTATATTTACGTAATATCAAACTACATGAAAACGTGAAAAAAGTCATTATTATACCAAGTTTGAGGATTTTAACTTCGAATCATAGAGCGACGTTTTTTATTTTTTAGACCCCAGAAAAGACGTATAAAGATGTTGCTTCTAATACAAATAATAAAAATCAATATGTTTTCATTAAAATTAACTAAAATGTTCCTGATTTTCGGTTTATATTACCGATGGAAGATGTACACGTAAAACCGTCCTAATCCGGTTGAAACGTCGATATATGCAATAAAAACAGAACTTCTCCCCTTTTTAATATCTTACTTAGTATTTTAACGAGAAACAAATAGATGATTGAAAATTAAGAATTTAAGGTTATTTTCTGATCAATTATGTGTTTGCATCATTTTTATTGTATATTTAATGAATTAATAACAATAAACTGAAAATTCACAAAAACGTGGAAAAACGGCAAAACATTGCCTTATTCGATGATATTTTGTTTAAATCACATAAAGGAAAAGGGGATGATAAAGGTCAAAATATTGCTAAATTCGATGATTTTTAGTACAAAAGAAAATAAAAGAAAATTTGCTTAAATATGCAAAATTTGCGAAATTCTGAGATTTAAAGGCCAAATCACATATCGTGAGAAAACATGACGTAGTATCGAGATATTGGTAAAAACGAATATATTTACGTAAAATCACCCTACATGAATAACGTGAAAAAAGTCATTATTCTACCAAATATAAGGATTTTAACTTCGAATCATAGAGCGACGTTTCGTATTTTTTAGACCCTAGAAAAGACGGATAAGGTATTGTTTCTAATACAAATGATTAAAATCAATGTGTTTTCATTAAAATTAACTAAAATGTTCCTGATTTTCGGTTTATATTACCGATGGAAGATGTACACGTAAAACTGTTCTAATCCGGCTGAAACGTCGATATATGCAATAAAAACAGAACTTCTCCCCTTTTCAATATCTTACTCAGTATTTTAATGAAAAAAACAAATAGATGATTGAAAATTACGTATTTAAGGTTATTTTCTGATCAATTATGTGTTTGCATCATTTTTATCGTATATTTAATGAATTAATAACAATAAACTGAAAATTCACAAAAACGTGGAAAAGCAGCAAAATATTGCCTAATTCGATGATATTTTGTTTATTTTAGGATTTTAACTTCGAATCATAGAGCGACGTTTCGTATTTTTTAGACCCTAGAAAAGACGGATAAGGTATTGTTTCTAATACAAATGATTAAAATCAATGTGTTTTCATTAAAATTAACTAAAATGTTCCTGATTTTCGGTTTATATTACCGATGGAAGATGTACACGTAAAACTGTTCTAATCCGGCTGAAACGTCGATATATGCAATAAAAACAGAACTTCTCCCCTTTTCAATATCTTACTCAGTATTTTAATGAAAAAAACAAATAGATGATTGAAAATTACGTATTTAAGGTTATTTTCTGATCAATTATGTGTTTGCATCATTTTTATCGTATATTTAATGAATTAATAACAATAAACTGAAAATTCACAAAAACGTGGAAAAGCAGCAAAATATTGCCTAATTCGATGATATTTTGTTTATATCACATAAAGGAAAAGGGGATGATAAACGTCAAAATATTGCTGAATTCGATGATTTTTAGTACGGAACAAAATGCAAGAAATTTTGCTTAAAATGCAATATTATGCGAAAATCTGAGATTAAAAGACCAAATCACATATCGTGAAACAACATGAAATAGTATCGAAATATTGGTAAAAATGATTATATTTACGTAATATCAAACTACATGAAAAACGTGAAAAAAGTCATTATTATACCAAATTTGAGGATTTTAACTTCGAATCATAGAGCGACGTTTTTCATTTTTTAGACCCCAGAAAAGACGTATAAGGATGTTGCTTCTAATACAAATAATAAAAGTCAATTTTTTTCATTAAAATTAACTAAAATGTTCCTGATTTTCAGTTTATATTACCGATGGAAGAAGTACACGTAAAACCGTTCTAATCCGGTTGAAACGTCGATATATGCAATAAAAACAGAACTTCTCCCCTTTTTAATATCTTACTCAGTATTTTAACGAGAAACAAATCGATGATTGAAAATGAAGTATTTAAGGTTATTTTCTGATCAATTATGTGTTTGCATCATTTTCAGCGTATATTTAATGAATTAATAACAATAAACTGAAAATTCACAAAAACGTGGAAAAACAGCAAAATATTGCCTAATTCGATGATATTTTGTATATATCACATAAAGGAAAAGGGGATGATAAACGTCAAAATATTGCTAAATTCGATGATTTTTAGTACAAAAGAAAATGAAAGAAAACTTTCTTAAAAATGCAAAATTTGCGAAATTCTGAGATTTAAAGGCCAAATCACATATCGTGAAAAAACATGAAGTAGTATCGAGATATTGGTAAAAACGGATATATTTACGTAAAATCACCCTACATGAATAACGTGAAAAAAGTCATTATTCTACCAAATATGATGATTTTAACTTCGAATCATAGAGCGACGTTTCGTATTTTTTAGACCCTAGAAAAGACGTATAAGATATTGTTTCTAATACAAATGATTAAAATCAATGTGTTTTCATTAAAATTAACTAAAATGTTCCTGATTTTCGGTTTATATTACCGATGGAAGATGTACACGTAAAACTGTTCTAATCCGGCTGAAACGTCGATATATGCAATAAAAACAGAACTTCTCCCCTTTTCAATATCTTACTCAGTATTTTAATGAAAAAAACAAATAGATGATTGAAAATTACGTATTTAAGGTTATTTTCTGATCAATTATGTGTTTGCATCATTTTCAGCGTATATTTAATGAACTAATAACAATAAACTGAAAATTCACAAAAACGTGGAAAAGCAGCAAAATATTACCTAATTCGATGATATTTTGTTTATATCACATAAAGGAAAAGGGGATGATAAACGTCAAAATATTGCTGAATTCGATGATTTTTAGTACGGAACAAAATGCAAGAAATCTTGCTTAAAATGCAATATTATGCGAAAATCTGAGATTAAAAGACCAAATCACATATCGTGATACTACATGAAATAGTATCGAAATATTGGTAAAAATGATTATATTTACGTAATATGAAACTACATGAAAACGTGAAAAAAGTCATTATTATACCAAGTTTGAGGATTTTAACTTCGAATCATAGAGCGACATTTTTTATTTTTTAGACCCCAGAAAAGACGTATAAAGATGTTGCTTCTAATACAAATAATATAAATCAATATGTTTTCATTAAAATTAACTAAAATGTTCCTGATTTTCGGTTTATATTACCGATGGAAGATGTACACGTAAAACCGTCCTAATCCGGTTGAAACGTTGATATATGCAATAAAAACAGAACTTCTCCCCTTTTTAATATCTTACTCAGTATTTTAACGAGAAACAAATAGATGATTGAAAATGAAGTATTTAAGGTTATTTTCTGATCAATTATGTGTTTGCATAATTTTTATCGTATATTTAATGAATTAATAACAATAACCTGAAAATTCACAAAAACGTGGAAAAACGGCAAAACATTGCCTTATTCGATGATATTTTGTTTAAATCACATAAAGGAAAAGGGGATGATAAAGGTCAAAATATTGCTAAATTCGATGATTTTTAGTACAAAAGAAAATAAAAGAAAACTTGCTTAAAAATGCAAAATTTGAGAAATTCTGAGATTTAAAGGCCAAATCACATATCGTGAGAAAACATGAAGTAGTATCGAGATATTGGTAAAAACGAGTATATTTACGTAAAATCACACTACATGAATAACGTGAAAAAAGTCATTATTCTACCAAATATGAGGATTTTAACTTCGAATCATAGATCGACGTTTCGTATTTTTTAGACGCCTGGAAAAGACGGATAAGGTATTGTTTCTAATACAAATGATTAAAATCAATGTGTTTTCATTAAAATTAACTAAAATGTTCCTGATTTTCGGTTTATATTACCGATGGAAGATGTACACGTAAAACTGTTCTAATCCGGCTGAAACGTCGATATATGGAATAAAAACAGAACTTCTCCCCTTTTCAATATCTTACTCAGTATTTTAATGAAAAAAACAAATAGATGATTGAAAATTACGTATTTAAGGTTATTTTCTGATCAATTATGTGTTTGCATCATTTTTATCGTATATTTAATGAATTAATAACAATAAACTGAAAATTCACAAAAACGTGGAAAAGCAGCAAAATATTGCCTAATTCGATGATATTTTGTTTATATCACATAAAGGAATAGGGGATGATAAACGTCAAAATATTGCTGAATTCGATGATTTTTAGTACGGAACAAAATGCAAGAAATCTTGCTTAAAATGCAATATTATGCGAAAATCTGAGATTAAAAGACCAAATCACATATCGTGATACTACATGAAATAGTATCGAAACATTGGTAAAAATGATTATATTTACGTAATATGAAACTACATGAAAACGTGAAAAAAGTCATTATTATACCAAGTTTGAGGATTTTAACTTCGAATCATAGAGCGACGTTTTTTATTTTTTAGACCCCAGAAAAGACGTATAAAGATGTTGCTTCTAATACAAATAATATAAATCAATATGTTTTCATTAAAATTAACTAAAATGTTCCTGATTTTCGGTTTATATTACCGATGGAAGATGAACACGTAAAACCGTCCTAATCCGGTTGAAACGTTGATATATGCACTAAAAACAGAACTTCTCCCCTTTTTAATATCTTACTCAGTATTTTAACGAGAAACAAATAGATGATTGAAAATGAAGTATTCAGGGTTATTTTCTGATCAATTATGTGTTTGCATCATTTTTATCGTATATTTAATGAATTAATAACAATAAACCGAAAATTCACAAAAACGTGGAAAAACAGCAAAATATTGCCTAATTCGATGATATTTTGTTTATATCACATAATGGAAAAGGGGATGATAAAGGTCAAAATATTGCTAAATTCGATGATTTTTAGTACAAAAGAAAATGAAAGAAAGCTTGCTTATAAATGCAAAATTTGCGAAATTCTGAGAATTAAAGGCCAAATCACATATCGTCAGAAAACATGAAGTAGTATCGAGATATTGGTAAAAACGAATATATTTACGTAAATCACCCTACATGAATAACGTGAAAAAAGTCATTATTCTACCAAATATGAGGATTTTAACTTCGAATCATAGAGCGACGTTTCGTATTTTTTAGACCCTAGAAAAGACGTATAAGATATTGTTTCTAATACAAATGATTAAAATCAATGTGTTTTCATTAAAATTAACTAAAATGTTCCGGATTTTCAGTTTATATTACCGATGGAAGATGTACACGTAATACTGTTCTAATCCGGCTTAAACGTCGATATATGCAATAAAAACAGAACTTCTCCCCTTTTCAATATCTTACTCAGTATTTTAATGAAAAAAACAAATAGATGATTGAAAATTACGTATTTAAGGTTTTTTTCTGATCAATTATGTGTTTGCATCATTTTTATCGTATATTTAATGAATTAATAACAATAAACTGAAAATTCACAAAAACGTGGAAAAGCAGCAAAATATTGCCTAATTCGATGATATTTTGTTTATATCACATAAAGGAAAAGGGGATGATAAACGTCAAAATATTGCTGAATTCGATGATTTTTAGTATGGAACAAAATGCAAGAAATCTTGCTTAAAATGCAATATTATGCGAAAATCTGAGATTAAAAGACCAAATCACATATCGTGATACTACATGAAATAGTATCAAAATATTGGTAAAAATGATTATATTTACGTAATATCAAACTACATGAAAACGTGAAAAAAGTCATTATTATACCAAGTTTGAGGATTTTAACTTCGAATCATAGAGCGACGTTTTTTATTTTTTAGACCCCAGAAAAGACGTATAAAGATGTTGCTTCTAATACAAATAATAAAAATCAATATGTTTTCATTAAAATTAACTAAAATGTTCCTGATTTTCGGTTTATATTACCGATGGAAGATGTACACGTAAAACCGTCCTAATCCGGTTGAAACGTCGATATATGCAATAAAAACAGAACTTCTCCCCTTTTTAATATCTTACTTAGTATTTTAACGAGAAACAAATAGATGATTGAAAATTAAGAATTTAAGGTTATTTTCTGATCAATTATGTGTTTGCATCATTTTTATTGTATATTTAATGAATTAATAACAATAAACTGAAAATTCACAAAAACGTGGAAAAACGGCAAAACATTGCCTTATTCGATGATATTTTGTTTAAATCACATAAAGGAAAAGGGGATGATAAAGGTCAAAATATTGCTAAATTCGATGATTTTTAGTACAAAAGAAAATAAAAGAAAATTTGCTTAAATATGCAAAATTTGCGAAATTCTGAGATTTAAAGGCCAAATCACATATCGTGAGAAAACATGACGTAGTATCGAGATATTGGTAAAAACGAATATATTTACGTAAAATCACCCTACATGAATAACGTGAAAAAAGTCATTATTCTACCAAATATAAGGATTTTAACTTCGAATCATAGAGCGACGTTTCGTATTTTTTAGACCCTAGAAAAGACGGATAAGGTATTGTTTCTAATACAAATGATTAAAATCAATGTGTTTTCATTAAAATTAACTAAAATGTTCCTGATTTTCGGTTTATATTACCGATGGAAGATGTACACGTAAAACTGTTCTAATCCGGCTGAAACGTCGATATATGCAATAAAAACAGAACTTCTCCCCTTTTCAATATCTTACTCAGTATTTTAATGAAAAAAACAAATAGATGATTGAAAATTACGTATTTAAGGTTATTTTCTGATCAATTATGTGTTTGCATCATTTTTATCGTATATTTAATGAATTAATAACAATAAACTGAAAATTCACAAAAACGTGGAAAAGCAGCAAAATATTGCCTAATTCGATGATATTTTGTTTATTTTAGGATTTTAACTTCGAATCATAGAGCGACGTTTCGTATTTTTTAGACCCTAGAAAAGACGGATAAGGTATTGTTTCTAATACAAATGATTAAAATCAATGTGTTTTCATTAAAATTAACTAAAATGTTCCTGATTTTCGGTTTATATTACCGATGGAAGATGTACACGTAAAACTGTTCTAATCCGGCTGAAACGTCGATATATGCAATAAAAACAGAACTTCTCCCCTTTTCAATATCTTACTCAGTATTTTAATGAAAAAAACAAATAGATGATTGAAAATTACGTATTTAAGGTTATTTTCTGATCAATTATGTGTTTGCATCATTTTTATCGTATATTTAATGAATTAATAACAATAAACTGAAAATTCACAAAAACGTGGAAAAGCAGCAAAATATTGCCTAATTCGATGATATTTTGTTTATATCACATAAAGGAAAAGGGGATGATAAACGTCAAAATATTGCTGAATTCGATGATTTTTAGTACGGAACAAAATGCAAGAAATCTTGCTTAAAATGCAATATTATGCGAAAATCTGAGATTAAAAGACCAAATCACATATCGTGATACTACATGAAATAGTATCGAAATATTGGTAAAAATGATTATATTTACGTAATATCAAACTACATGAAAACGTGAAAAAAGTCATTATTAAACCAAGTTTGAGGATTTTAACTTCGAATCATAGAGCGACGTTTTTTATTTTTTAGTCCCCAGAAAAGACGTATAAAGATGTTGCTTCTAATACAAATAATAAAAATCAATATGTTTTCATTAAAATTAACTAAAATGTTCCTGATTTTCGGTTTATATTACCGATGGAAGATGTACACGTAAAACCGTCCTAATCCGGTTGAAACGTCGATATATGCAATAAAAACAGAACTTCTCCCCTTTTTAATATCTTACTCAGTATTTTAACGAGAAACAAATAGATGATTGAAAATGAAGTATTTAAGGTTATTTTCTGGTCAATTATGTGTTTGCATCATTTTTATTGTATATTTAATGAATTAATAACAATAAACAGAAAATTCACAAAAACGTGGAAAAACGGCAAAACATTGCCTTATTCGATGATATTTTGTTTAAATCACATAAAGGAAAAGGGTATGATAAAGGTTAAAAATATTGCTAAATTCGATGATTTTTAGTACAAAAGAAAATAAAAGAAAACTTGCTTAAATATGCAAAATTTACGAAATTCTGAGATTTAAAGGCCAAATCACATATCGTGAGAAAACATGACGTAGTATCGAGATATTGGTAAAAACGAATATATTTACGTAAAATCACCCTACATGAATAACGTGAAAAAAGTCATTATTCTACCAAATATGAGGATTTTAACTTCGAATCATAGAGCGACGTTTCGTATTTTTTAGACGCTAGAAAAGACGTATAAGATATTGTTTCTAATACAAATGATTAAAATCAATGTGTTTTCATTAAAATTAACTAAAATGTTCCTGATTTTCGGTTTATATTACCGATGGAAGATGTACACGGAAAACTGTTCTAATCCGGCTGAAACGTCGATATATGCAATAAAAACAGAACTTCTCCCCTTTTCAATATCTTACTCAGTATTTTAATGAAAAAAAACAAATAGATGATTGAAAATTACGTATTTAAGGTTATTTTCTGATCAATTATGTGTTTGCATCATTTTTATCGTATATTTAATGAATTAATAAAAATAAACTGAAAATTCACAAAAACGTGGAAAAACAGCAAAATATTGCCTAATTCGATGATATTTTGTATATATCACATAAAGGAAAAGTGGATGATAAACGTCAAAATATTGGTAAATTCGATGATTTTTCGTACATAACAAAATGCAAGAAAAATTGCTTAAAATGCAATATTATGCGAAATTCTTAGATTTGAAGGCCAAATCACATATCGTGATACTACATGAAATAGTATCGAAATATTGGTAAAAATGAATATATTTACGTAATATCAAACTACATGAAAAACGTGAAAAAAGTCACTATTTTACCATATTTGAGGATTTTAACTTCAAATCATAGAGCGAGGTTTCGTATTATTTATATCCTAGAAAAGACATATGACAATGTTGTTTCCAATACAAATGATAAAAATCAATGTGTTTTCATTAGAATTAACTAAAATGTTCTTGATTTTCCATTTATATTACCGATGGAAGATGTACACGTAAAACCGCTCTGATCCGGCTGAAACGGCGATATATGCAATAAAAACCGAACTTCTCCCCTTTTCAATATATTACTCAGTATTTTAACGAGAAACAAATAGATGATTAAAAATGAAGTATTTAAGGTTATTATCTAATCAATTATGTGTTTGCATCATTTTTATCGTATATATAATGAATTAATACCCATAGACTAAAAATTCACAAAAACGTGGAAAAACGGCAAAATATTGCCTAATTCGATGATATTTTGTTTAAATCACATAAAGGAAAAGGAGATGATAAACGTCAAAATATTTCTAAATTCGATGATTTTTCGTACGAAACAAAATGCAAGAAAACTTTCTTAAAATGCAATATTATTCGAAATTCTGAGATTTGAAGACCAAATCACATATCGTGATACTACACGAAATTGTATCGAAATATTGGTAAAAATGAATATATTTACGTAATATCAAACTACATGAAAAACGTGAAAAAAGTTCCTATTTAACCATATTTGTGGATTTTAACATCAAATCATAGAGCGAGGTTTCGTATTATTTGGATCCAAAAAAAGACATATGACATTGTATTGTATATGACATTTGTATTGTTTCCAATACAAATGATAAAAATCAATGTGTTTTCATTAGAATTAACTAAAATATTCCTGATTTTCCGTTTATTTTACCGATGGAAGATGTACACGAAAACATCTCTAATCCGGCTGAAACGTCGATATATGCAATAAAAACAGAACTTCTCCCCTTTCAATATCTTACTCAGTATTTTAACGAGAAACAAATAGTTGATTGAAAATGAAGTATTTAAGGTTAATTTCTAATCAATTATGTGTTTGCATCATTTTTATCGTATATATAATAAATTAATAACAATAAACTGAAAATTCACAAAAACGTGGAAAAACGGCAAAATATTGCCTAATTCGATGATATTTTGTTTAAATCACATAAAGGAAAAGGGGATGATAAACGTCAAAATATTGGTAAATTCGAAAAATTTTCCTACGAAACAAAATGCAAGAAAACTTGCTTAAAATTCAATATTATGCGAAATTCTTAGATTTGAAGGCCAAATCACATATCGTGATACTACATGAAATAGTATCGAAATATTGGTAAAAATGAATATGTTTATGTAAAATCAAACTACATGAAAAACGTGACAAAGTCATTATTTTACCATATTTGAGGATTTTAACTTCAAATCATAGAGCGAGGTTTCGTATTATTTAGATCCAAGAAAAGACATATGACAATCTTGTTTCCAATACAAATGATAAAAAACAATGTGTTTTCATTAGAATTAACTAAAATGTTCTTGATTTTCCGTTTATATTACCGATGGAAGATGTACACGTAAAACCGCTCTAATCCGGCTGAAACGTCGATATATGCAATAAAAACCGAACTTCTCCTCTTTTCAATATCTTACTCAGTGTTTTTACGAGAAACAAAAAGATGATTGAAAATGAAGTATTTAAGGTTATTGTCTAATCAATTATGTGTGTGCATCATTTTTATCGTTTATATAATGAACTAATACCCATAGACTGAAAATTCACAGAAACGTGGATAAACGGCAAAATATTGCCTAATTCGATGATATTTAGTTTAAATCACATAAAGGAAAAGGAGATGATAAACGTCAAAATATTGCTAAATTCGATGATTTCTCCTACGAAACAAAATGCAAGAAAACTTGCTTAAAATTCAATATTATGCGAAATTCTTAGATTTGAAGGCCAAATCGCATATCGTGATACTACACGAAATAGTATCGAAATATTGGTAAAAATTAATATATTTACGTAATATCAAACTACATGAAAAACGTGAAAAAAAAGTACCTATTTAACCATATTTGAGGATTTTAACTTCAAATCATAGAGCGAGGTTTCGTATTATTTAGATCCAAAAAAAGACTTATGACATTGTATTGTATATGACATTTGTATTGTTTCCAATACAAATGATAAAAATCAATGTGTTTTCATTAGAATTAACTAAAATGTTCCTGATTTTCCGTTTATATTACCGATGGAAGATGTACAAATAAAACCGCTCTAATCCGGCTGAAACGTCGATATATGCAATAAAAACCGAACTTCTCCCCTTTTCAATATCTTACTCAGTATTTTAACGAGAAACAAATAGATGATTAAAAATGAAGTATTTAAGGGTAATTTTTAACCAATTATGTGTTTGCATAATTTTATCGTATATTTAATGAATTAATAACAATAAACATAAAATTCACGAAAACGTGGAAAAAACGCAAAATATTGCCTAATTCGATGGTATTTTGTTTATATCACATAAAAGAAAAGGGGATGATAAACGTCAAAATATTGCTAAATTCGATGATTTTTAGTACAAAAGAATATGAAAGAAAACTTGCTTAAAAATGCAAAATTTGCGAAACTCTGAAATTTAAAGGCCAAATCACATATCGTGAGAAAACATGAAGTAGTATCGAGATATTGGTAAAAACGAATATATTTACGTAAAATCACCCTACATGAATAACGTGAAAAAAGTCATTATTCTACCAAATATGAGGATTTTAACTTCGAATCATAGAGCGACGTTTCGTATTTTTTAGACCCTAGAAAAGACGTATAAGATATTGTTTCTAATACAAATGATAAAAATCAATGTGTTTTCATTAAAATTAACTAAAATGTTCCTGATTTTCGGTTAATATTACCGATGGAAGATGTACACGTAAAACTGTTCTAATCCGGCTGAAACGTCGATATATGCAATAAAAACAGAATTTCTCCCCTTTTCAATATCTTACTCAGTATTTTAATGAGAAAACAAATAGATGATTGAAAATTACGTATTTAGGTTATTTTCTCATCAATTATGTGTTTGCATTATTTTTATCGTATATTTAATGAATTAATAACAATAAACTGAAAATTCACAAAAACAGTGGAAAAACAGCAAAATATTGTCTAATTCGATGATATTTTGTATATATCACATAAAGGAAAAGGGGATGATAAACGTCAAAATATTGCTAAATTCGATGATTTTTAGTACAAAAGAAAATGAAAGAAACCTTTCTTACAAATGCAAAATATGCGAAATTCTGAGATTTAAAGGCCAAATCACATATCGTGAAAAAACATGAAGTAGTATCGAGATATTGGTAAAATCGAATATATTTACGTAAAATCACCCTACATGAATAACGTGAAAAAAGTCATTATTCTACCAAATATGATGATTTTAACTTCGAATCATAGAGCGACGTTTCGTATTTTTTAGACCCTTAGAAAAGACGTATAAGATATTGTTTCTAATACAAATGATTAAAATCAATGTGTTTTCATTAAAATTAACTAAAATGTTCCTGATTTTCGGTTTATATTACCGATGGAAGATGTACACGTAAAACCTGTTCCTAATCCGGCTTGAAACGTCGATATATGCAATAAAAACAGAACTTCTCCCCTTTTTAATATCTTACTCAGTATTTTAACGAGAAAACAAATAGATGATTGAAATGACGTATTTAAGGTTATTTTCTGATCAATTATGTGTTTGCATCATTTTTATTGTATATTTAATGAATTAATAACAATAAACTGAAAATTCACAAAAACGTGGAAAAACAGGCAAAACATTGCCTTATTCGATGATATTTTGTTTATATCACATAAAGGAAAAGGGGATGATAAACGTCAAAATATTGCTAAATTCGATGATTTTTAGTACGAAAAGAAAATAAAAGAAAATCTTGCTTAAATATTCAAAATTATGCGAAATTCTGAGATTTAAAGGCCAAATCACATATCGTGAGACAACATGACGTAGTATCGAGATATTGGTAAAAACGAATATATTTACGTAATATCACCCTACATGAATAACGTGAAAAAAGTCATTATTCTACCAAATATGAGGATTTTAACTTCGAATAATAGAGCGACGTTTCGTATTTTTTAGACGCTAGAAAAGACGTATAAGATATTGTTCCTAATACAAATGATTAAAATCAATGTGTTTTCATTAAAATTAACTAAAATGTTCCCGATTTTCGGTTTATATTACCGATGGAAGATGTACACGTAAAACTGTTCTAATCCGGCTGAAACGTCGATATATGCAATAAAAACAGAACTTCTCCCCTTTTCAATATCTTACACAGTATTTTAATGAAAAACAAATAGATGATTGAAAATTACGTATTTAGGTTATTTTCTGATCAATTATGTGTTTGCATTATTTTTATCGTATATTTAATGAATTAATAACAATAAACTGAAAATTCACAAAAACGTGGAAAAACAGCAAAATATTGTCTAATTCGATGATATTTTGTATATATCACATAAAGGAAAAGGGGATGATAAACGTCAAAATATTGCTAAATTCGATGATTTTTAGTACAAAAGAAAATGAAAGAAAACTTTCTTAAAAATGCAAATATTGCGAAATTCTGAGATTTAAAGGCCAAATCACATATCGTGAAAAAACATGAAGTAGTATCGAGATATTGGTAAAATCGAATATATTTACGTAAAATCACCCTACATGAATAACGTGAAAAAAGTCATTATTCTACCAAATATGATGATTTTAACTTCGAATCATAGAGCGACGTTTCGTATTTTTTAGACCCTAGAAAAGACGTATAGGATATTGTTTCTAATACAAATGATTAAAATCAATGTGTTTTCATTAAAATTAACTAAAATGTTCCTGATTTTCGGTTTATATTAACGATGGAAGATGTACACGTAAAACTGTTCTAATCCGGCTGAAACGTCGATATATGCAATAAAAGCAGAACTTCTCCCCTTTTCAATATCTTACTCAGTATTTTAATGAATAAAACAAATAGATGATTGAAAATTACGTATTTAAGGTTATTTTCTGATCAATTATGTGTTTGCATCATTTTTATCGTATATTTAATGAATTAATAACAATAAACTGAAAATTCACAAAAACGTGGAAAAACAGCAAAATATTGCCTAATTCGATGATATTTTGTTTATATCACATAAAGGAAAAGGGGATGATAAACGTCAAAATATTGCTGGATTCGATGATTTTTAGTACGGAACAAAATGCAAGAAATCTTGCTTAAAATGCAATATTATGCGAAAATCTGAGATTAAAACACCAAATCACATATCGTGATACAACATGAAATAGTATCGAAATATTGGTAAAAATGATTATATTTACGTAATATCAAACTACATGAAACACGTGAAAAAAGTCATTATTATACCAAATTTGAGGATTTTAACTTCGAATCATAGAGCGACGTTTTTTATTTTTTAGACCCCAGAAAAGACGTATAAAGATGTTGCTTCTAATACAAATAATAAAAATCAATTTTTTTTCATTAAAATTAACTAAAATGTTCCTGATTTTCGGTTTATATTACCGATGGAAGATGTACACGTAAAACCGTCCTAATCCGGTTGAAACGTCGATATATGCAATAAAAACAGAACTTCTCCCCTTTTTAATATCTTACTCAGTATTTTAACGAGAAACAAATAGATGATTGAAAATGAAGTATTTAAGGTTATTTTCTGATCAATTATGTGTTTGCATCATTTTTATCGTATATTTAATGAATTAATAACAATAAACCTGAAAATTCACAAAAACGTGGAAAAACAGCAAAATATTGCCTAATTCGATGATATTTTGTATATATCACATAATGGAAAAGGGGATGATAAAGGTCAAAATATTGCTAAATTCGATGATTTTTAGTACAAAAGAAAATGAAAGAAAGCTTGCTTATAAATACAAATTTTGCGAAATTCTGAGAATTAAAGGCCAAATCACATATCGTCAGAAAACATGAAGTAGTATCGAGATATTGGTAAAAACGAATATATTTACGTAAATCACCCTACATGAATAACGTGAAAAAAGTCATTATTCTACCAAATATGAGGATTTTAACTTCGAATCATAGAGCGACGTTTCGTATTTTTTAGACCCTAGAAAAGACGTATAAGATATTGTTTCTAATACAAATGATTAAAATCAATGTGTTTTCATTAAAATTAACTAAAATGTTCCAGATTTTCGGTTTATATTACCGATGGAAGATGTACACGTAATACTGTTCTAATCCGGCTTAAACGTCGATATATGCAATAAAAACAGAACTTCTCCCCTTTTCAATATCTTACTCAGTATTTTAATGAAAAAAACAAATAGATGATTGAAAATTACGTATTTAAGGTTTTTTCTGATCAATTATGTGTTTGCATCATTTTTATCGTATATTTAATGAATTAATAACAATAAACTGAAAATTCACAAAAACGTGGAAAAGCAGCAAAATATTGCCTAATTCGATGATATTTTGTTTACATCACATAAAGGAAAAGGGGATGATAAACGTCAAAATATTGCTGAATTCGATGATTTTTAGTATGGAACAAAATGCAAGAAATCTTGCTTAAAATGCAATATTATGCGAAAATCTGAGATTAAAAGACCAAATCACATATCGTGATACTACATGAAATAGTATCAAAATATTGGTAAAAATGATTATATTTACGTAATATCAAACTACATGAAAACGTGAAAAAAGACATTATTATACCAAGTTTGAGGATTTTAACTTCGAATCATAGAGCGACGTTTTTTATTTTTTAGACCCCAGAAAAGACGTATAAAGATGTTGCTTCTAATACAAATAATAAAAATCAATATGTTTTCATTAAAATTAACTAAAATGTTCCTGATTTTCGGTTTATATTACCGATGGAAGATGTACACGTAAAACCGTTCTAATCCGGTTGAAACGTCGATATATGCAATAAAAACAGAACTTCTCCCCTATTTAATATCTTACTCAGTATTTTAACGAGAAACAAATAGATGATTGAAAATGAAGTATTTAAGGTTATTTTCTGAACAATTATGTGTTTGCATAATTTTTATCGTATATTTAATGAATTAATAACAATAAACTGAAAATTCACAAAAACGTAAAAAAACAGCAAAATATTGCTTAATTCGATGATATTTTGTATATATCACATAAAGGAAAAGTGGATGATAAACGTCAAAATATTGGTAAATTCGATGATTTTTCGTACAAAACAAAATGCAAGAAAAATTGCTTAAAATGCAATATTATGCGAAATTCTTAGATTTGAAGGCCAAATCACATATCGTGATACTACATGAAATAGTATCGAAATATTGGTAAAAATAAATATATTTACGTAATATCAAACTACATGAAAAACGTGAAAAAAGTCACTATTTTACCATATTTGAGGATTTTAACTTCAAATCATAGAGCGAGGTTTCGTATTATTTATATCCTAGAAAAGACATATGACAATGTTGTTTTCAATACAAATGATAAAAATCAATGTGTTTTCATTAGAATTAACTAAAATGTTCTTGATTTTCCGTTTATATTACCGATGGAAGATGTACACGTAAAACCGCTCTGATCCGGCTGAAACGGCGATATATGCAATAAAAACCGAACTTCTCCCCTTTTCAATATATTACTCAGTATTTTAACGAGAAACAAATAGATGATTAAAATGAAGTATTTAAGGTTATTATCTAATCAATTATGTGTTTGCATCATTTTTATCGTATATATAATGAATTAATACCCATAGACTGAAAATTCACAAAAACGTGGAAAAACGGCAAAATATTGCCTAATTCGATGATATTTTGTTTAAATCACATAAAGGAAAAGGAGATGATAAACGTCAAAATTTTTCTAAATTCGATGATTTTTCGTACGAAACAAAATGCAAGAAAACTTTCTTAAAATGCAATATTATTCGAAATTCTGAGATTTGAAGACCAAATCACATATCGTGATACTACACGAAATTGTATCGAAATATTGATAAAAATGAATATATTTACGTAATATCAAACTACATGAAAAACGTGAAAAAAGTTCCTATTTAACCATATTTGAGGATTTTAACATCAAATCATAGAGCGAGGTTTCGTATTATTTGGATCCAAAAAAAGACATATGACAGTGTATTGTATATGACATTTGTATTGTTTCCAATACAAATGATAAAAATCAATGTGTTTTCATTAGAATTAACTAAAATATTCCTGATTTTCCGTTTATTTTACCGATGGAAGATGTACACGAAAACATCTCTATTCCGGCTGAAACGTCGATATGTGCAATAAAAACAGAACTTCTCCCCTTTCAATATCTTACTCAGTATTTTAACGAGAAACAAATAGTTGATTGAAAATGAAGTATTTAAGGTTAATTTCTAATCAATTATGTGTTTGCATCATTTTTATCGTATATATAATAAATTAATAACAATAAACTGAAAATTCACAAAAACGTGGAAAAACGGCAAAATATTGCCTAATTCGATGATATTTTGTTTAAATCACATAAAGGAAAAGGGGATGATAAACGTCAAAATATTGGTAAATTCGAAAATTTTTCCTACGAAACAAAATGCAAGAAAACTTGCTTAAAATTCAATATTATGCGAAATTCTTAGATTTGAAGGCCAAATCACATATCGTGATACTACATGAAATAGTATCGAAATATTGGTAAAAATGAATATGTTTATGTAAAATCAAACTACATGAAAAACATGACAAAGTCATTATTTTACCATATTTGAGGATTTTAACTTCAAATCATAGAGCGAGGTTTCGTATTATTTAGATCCAAGAAAAGACATATGACAATCTTGTTTCCAATACAAATGATAAAAAAAATGTGTTTTCATTAGAATTAACTAAAATGTTCTTGATTTTCCGTTTATATTACCGATGGAAGATGTACACGTAAAACCGCTCTAATCCGGCTGAAACGTCGATATATGCAATAAAAACCGAACTTCTCCTCTTTTCAATATCTTACTCAGTGTTTTTACGAGAAACAAAAAGATGATTGAAAATGAAGTATTTAAGGTTATTGTCTAATCAATTATGTGTGTGCATCATTTTTATCGTTTATATAATGAACTAATACCCATAGACTGAAAATTCACAGAAACGTGGATAAACGGCAAAATATTGCCTAATTCGATGATATTTAGTTTAAATCACATAAAGGAAAAGGAGATGATAAACGTCAAAATATTGCTAAATTCGATGATTTCTCCTACGAAACAAAATGCAAGAAAACTTGCTTAAAATTCAATATTATGCGAAATTCTTAGATTTGAAGGCCAAATCGCAGATCGTGATACTACACGAAATAGTATCGAAATATTGGTAAAAATTAATATATTTACGTAATATCAAACTACATGAAAAACGTGAAAAAAGGTACCTATTTAACCATATTTGAGGATTTTAACTTCAAATCATAGAGCGAGGTTTCGTATTATTTAGATCCAAAAAAAGACTTATGACATTGTATTGTATATGACATTTGTATTGTTTCCAATACAAATGATAAAAATCAATGTGTTTTCATTAGAATTAACTAAAATGTTCCTGATTTTCCGTTTATATTACCGATGGAAGATGTACAAATAAAACCGCTCTAATCCGGCTGAAACGTCGATATATGCAATAAAAACCGAACTTCTCCCCTTTTCAATATCTTACTCAGTATTTTAACGAGAAACAAATAGTTGATTAAAAATGAAGTATTTAAGGGTAATTTTTAACCAATTATGTGTTTGCATCATTTTTATCGTATATTTAATGAATTAATAACAATAAACATAAAATTCACGAAAACGTGGAAAAAACGCAAAATATTGCCTAATTCGATGGTATTTTGTTTATATCACATAAAGGAAAAGGGGATGATAAACGTCAAAATATTGCTAAATTCGATGATTTTTAGTACAAAAGAATATGAAAGAAAACTTGCTTAAAAATGCAAAATTTGCGAAACTCTGAAATTTAAAGGCCAAATCACATATCGTGAGAAAACATGAAGTAGTATCGAGATATTGGTAAAAACGAATATATTTACGTAAAATCACCCTACATGAATAACGTGAAAAAAGTCATTATTCTACCAAATATGAGGATTTTAACTTCGAATCATAGAGCGACGTTTCGTATTTTTTAGACCCTAGAAAAGACGTATAAGATATTGTTTCTAATACAAATGATAAAATCAATGTGTTTTCATTAAAATTAACTAAAATGTTCCTGATTTTCGGTTTATATTACCGATGGAAGATGTACACGTAAAACTGTTCTAATCCGGCTGAAACGTCGATATATGCAATAAAAACAGAACTTCTCCCCTTTTTAATATCTTACTCAGTATTTTAACGAGAAACAAATAGATGATTGAAAATGAAGTATTTAAGGTTATTTTCTGATCAATTATGTGTTTGCATCATTTTTATCGTATATTTAATGAATTAATAACAATAAACTGAAAATTCACAAAAACATGGAAAAACAGCAAAATATTGCCTAATTCGATGATATTTTGTATATATCACATAAAGGAAAAGGGGATGATAAACGTCAAAATATTGCTAAATTCGATGATTTTTAGTACAAAAGAAAATGAAAGAAACCTTTCTTACAAATGCAAAATATGCGAAATTCTGAGATTTAAAGGCCAAATCACATATCGTGAAAAAACATGAAGTAGTATCGAGATATTGGTAAAAACGAATATATTTACGTAAAATCACCCTACATGAATAACGTGAAAAAAATCATTATTCTACCAAATATGATGATTTTAACTTCGAATCATAGAGCGACGTTTCGTATTTTTTAGACCCTAGAAAAGACGTATAAGATATTGTTTCTAATACAAATGATTAAAATCAATGTGTTTTCATTAAAATTAACTAAAATGTTCCTGATTTTCAGTTTATATTAACGATGGAAGATGTACACGTAAAACTGTTCTAATCCGGCTGAAACGTCGATATATGCAATAAAAACAGAACTTCTCCCCTTTTCAATATCTTACTCAGTATTTTAATGAAAAAACAAATAGATGATTGAAAATTACGTATTTAAGGTTATTTTCTGATCAATTATGTGTTTGCATCATTTTTATCGTATATTTAATGAATTAATAACAATAAACTGAAAATTCACAAAAACGTGGAAAAACAGCAAAATATTGCCTAATTCGATGATATTTTGTTTATATCACATGAAGGAAAAGGGGATTATAAACGTCAAAATATTGCTGAATTCGATGATTTTTAGTACGGAACAAAATGCAAGAAATCTTGCTTAAAATGCAATATTATGCGAAAATCTGAGATTAAAAGACCAAATCACATATCGTGATACAACATGAAATAGTATCGAAATATTGGTAAAAATGATTATATTTACGTAATATCAAACTACATGAAAAACGTGAAAAAAGTCATTATTATACCAAATTTGAGGATTTTAACTTCGAATCATAGAGCGACGTTTTTAATTTTTAGACCCCAGAAAAGACGTATAAAGATGTTGTTTCTAATACAAATAATAAAAATCAATATGTTTTCATTAAAATTAACTAAAATGTTCCTGATTTTCGGTTTATATTACCGATGGAAGATGTACACGTAAAACCGTTCTAATCCGGTTGAAACGTCGATATATGCAATAAAAACAGAACTTCTCCCCTATTTAATATCTTACTCAGTATTTTAACGAGAAACAAATAGATGATTGAAAATGAAGTATTTAAGGTTATTTTCTGAACAATTATGTGTTTGCATCATTTTTATCGTATATTTAATGAATTAATAACAATAAACTGAAAATTCACAAAAACGTGGAAAAACAGCAAAATATTGCTTAATTCGATGATATTTTGTATATATCACATAAAGGAAAAGTGGATGATAAACGTCAAAATATTGGTAAATTCGATGATTTTTCGTACAAAACAAAATGCAAGAAAAATTGCTTAAAATGCAATATTATGCGAAATTCTTAGATTTGAAGGCCAAATCACATATCGTGATACTACATGAAATAGTATCGAAATATTGGTAAAAATAAATATATTTACGTAATATCAAACTACATGAAAAACGTGAAAAAAGTCACTATTTTACCATATTTGAGGATTTTAACTTCAAATCATAGAGCGAGGTTTCGTATTATTTATATCCTAGAAAAGACATATGACAATGTTGTTATCAATACAAATGATAAAAATCAATGTGTTTTCATTAGAATTAACTAAAATGTTCTTGATTTTCCGTTTATATTACCGATGGAAGATGTACACGTAAAACCGCTCTGATCCGGCTGAAACGGCGATATATGCAATAAAAACCGAACTTCTCCCCTTTTCAATATATTACTCAGTATTTTAACGATAAACAAATAGATGATTAAAAATGAAGTATTTAAGGTTATTATCTAATCAATTATGTGTTTGCATCATTTTTATCGTATACATAATGAATTAATACCCATAGACTGAAAATTCACAAAAACGTGGAAAAACGGCAAAATATTGCCTAATTCGATGATATTTTGTTTAAATCACATAAAGGAAAAGGAGATGATAAACGTCAAAATTTTTCTAAATTCGATGATTTTTCGTACGAAACAAAATGCAAGAAAACTTTCTTAAAATGCAATATTATTCGAAATTCTGAGATTTGAAGACCAAATCACATATCGTGATACTACACGAAATTGTATCGAAATATTGATAAAAATGAATATATTTACGTAATATCAAACTACATGAAAAACGTGAAAAAAGTTCCTATTTAACCATATTTGAGGATTTTAACATCAAATCATAGAGCGAGGTTTCGTATTATTTGGATCCAAAAAAAGACATATGACAGTGTATTGTATATGACATTTGTATTGTTTCCAATACAAATGATAAAAATCAATGTGTTTTCATTAGAATTAACTAAAATATTCCTGATTTTCCGTTTATTTTACCGATGGAAGATGTACACGAAAACATCTCTATTCCGGCTGAAACGTCGATATGTGCAATAAAAACAGAACTTCTCCCCTTTCAATATCTTACTCAGTATTTTAACGAGAAACAAATAGTTGATTGAAAATGAAGTATTTAAGGTTAATTTCTAATCAATTATGTGTTTGCATCATTTTTATCGTATATATAATAAATTAATAACAATAAACTGAAAATTCACAAAAACGTGGAAAAACGGCAAAATATTGCCTAATTCGATGATATTTTGTTTAAATCACATAAAGGAAAAGGGGATGATAAACGTCAAAATATTGGTAAATTCGAAAATTTTTCCTACGAAACAAAATGCAAGAAAACTTGCTTAAAATTCAATATTATGCGAAATTCTTAGATTTGAAGGCCAAATCACATATCGTGATACTACATGAAATAGTATCGAAATATTGGTAAAAATGAATATGTTTATGTAAAATCAAACTACATGAAAAACATGACAAAGTCATTATTTTACCATATTTGAGGATTTTAACTTCAAATCATAGAGCGAGGTTTCGTATTATTTAGATCCAAGAAAAGACATATGACAATCTTGTTTCCAATACAAATGATAAAAAACAATGTGTTTTCATTAGAATTAACTAAAATGTTCTTGATTTTCCGTTTATATTACCGATGGAAGATGTACACGTAAAACCGCTCTAATCCGGCTGAAACGTCGATATATGCAATAAAAACCGAACTTCTCCTCTTTTCAATATCTTACTCAGTATTTTTACGAGAAACAAAAAGATGATTGAAAATGAAGTATTTAAGGTTATTGTCTAATCAATTATGTGTGTGCATCATTTTTATCGTTTATATAATGAACTAATACCCATAGACTGAAAATTCACAGAAACGTGGATAAACGGCAAAATATTGCCTAATTCGATGATATTTAGTTTAAATCACATCAAGGAAAAGGAGATGATAAACGTCAAAATATTGCTAAATTCGATGATTTCTCCTACGAAACAAAATGCAAGAAAACTTGCTTAAAATTCAATATTATGCGAAATTCTTAGATTTGAAGGCCAAATCGCAGATCGTGATACTACACGAAATAGTATCGAAATATTGGTAAAAATTAATATATTTACGTAATATCAAACTACATGAAAAACGTGAAAAAAGGTACCTATTTAACCATATTTGAGGATTTTAACTTCAAATCATAGAGCGAGGTTTCGTATTATTTAGATCCAAAAAAAGACTTATGACATTGTATTGTATATGACATTTGTATTGTTTCCAATACAAATGATAAAAATCAATGTGTTTTCATTAGAATTAACTAAAATGTTCCTGATTTTCCGTTTATATTACCGATGGAAGATGTACAAATAAAACCGCTCTAATCCGGCTGAAACGTCGATATATGCAATAAAAACCGAACTTCTCCCCTTTTCAATATCTTACTCAGTATTTTAACGAGAAACAAATAGTTGATTAAAAATGAAGTATTTAAGGGTAATTTTTAACCAATTATGTGTTTGCATCATTTTTATCGTATATTTAATGAATTAATAACAACATAAAATTCACGAAAACGTGGAAAAAACGCAAAATATTGCCTAATTCGATGGTATTTTGTTTATATCACATAAAGGAAAAGGGGATGATAAACGTCAAAATATTGCTAAATTCGATGATTTTTAGTACAAAAGAATATGAAAGAAAACTTGCTTAAAAATGCAAAATTTGCGAAACTCTGAAATTTAAAGGCCAAATCACATATCGTGAGAAAACATGAAGTAGTATCGAGATATTGGTAAAAACGAATATATTTACGTAAAATCACCCTACATGAATAACGTGAAAAAAGTCATTATTCTACCAAATATGAGGATTTTAACTTCGAATCATAGAGCGACGTTTCGTATTTTTTAGACCCTAGAAAAGACGTATAAGATATTGTTTCTAATACAAATGATAAAAATCAATGTGTTTTCATTAAAATTAACTAAAATGTTCCTGATTTTCGGTTTATATTACCGATGGAAGATGTACACGTAAAACTGTTCTAATCCGGCTGAAACGTCGATATATGCAATAAAAACAGAACTTCTCCCCTTTTTAATATCTTACTCAGTATTTTAACGAGAAACAAATAGATGATTGAAAATGAAGTATTTAAGGTTATTTTCTGATTAATTATGTGTTTGCATCATTTTTATCGTATATTTAATGAATTAATAACAATAAACTGAAAATTCACAAAAACATGGAAAAACAGCAAAATATTGCCTAATTCGATGATATTTTGTATATATCACATAAAGGAAAAGGGGATGATAAACGTCAAAATATTGCTAAATTCGATGATTTTTAGTACAAAAGAAAATGAAAGAAACCTTTCTTACAAATGCAAAATATGCGAAATTCTGAGATTTAAAGGCCAAATCACATATCGTGAAAAAACATGAAGTAGTATCGAGATATTGGTAAAAACGAATATATTTACGTAAAATCACCCTACATGAATAACGTGAAAAAAATCATTATTCTACCAAATATGATGATTTTAACTTCGAATCATAGAGCGACGTTTCGTATTTTTTAGACCCTAGAAAAGACGTATAAGATATTGTTTCTAATACAAATGATTAAAATCAATGTGTTTTCATTAAAATTAACTAAAATGTTCCTGATTTTCGGTTTATATTAACGATGGAAGATGTACACGTAAAACTGTTCTAATCCGGCTGAAACGTCGATATATGCAATAAAAACAGAACTTCTCCCCTTTTCAATATCTTACTCAGTATTTTAATGAAAAAACAAATAGATGATTGAAAATTACGTATTTAAGGTTATTTTCTGATCAATTATGTGTTTGCATCATTTTTATCGTATATTTAATGAATTAATAACAATAAACTGAAAATTCACAAAAACGTGGAAAAACAGCAAAATATTGCCTAATTCGATGATATTTTGTTTATATCACATGAAGGAAAAGGGGATTATAAACGTCAAAATATTGCTGAATTCGATGATTTTTAGTACGGAACAAAATGCAAGAAATCTTGCTTAAAATGCAATATTATGCGAAAATCTGAGATTAAAAGACCAAATCACATATCGTGATACAACATGAAATAGTATCGAAATATTGGTAAAAATGATTATATTTACGTAATATCAAACTACATGAAAAACGTGAAAAAAGTCATTATTATACCAAATTTGAGGATTTTAACTTCGAATCATAGAGCGACGTTTTTAATTTTTAGACCCCAGAAAAGACGTATAAAGATGTTGTTTCTAATACAAATAATAAAAATCAATTTTTTTCATTAAAATTAACTAAAATGTTCCTGATTTTCGGTTTATATTACCGATGGAAGATGTACACGTAAAACCGTTCTAATCCGGTTGAAACGTCGATATATGCAATAAAAACAGAACTTCTCCCATTTTTAATATCTTACTCAGTATTTTAACGAGAAACAAATAGATGATTGAAAATTACGTATTTAAGGTTATTTTCTGATCAATTATGTGTTTGCATCATTTTTATCGTATATTTAATGAATTAATAACAATAAACTGAAAATTCACAAAAACATGGAAAAACAGCAAAATATTGCCTAATTCGATGATATTTTGTATATATCACATAAAGGAAAAGGGGATGATAAACGTCAAAATATTGCTAAATTCGATGATTTTTAGTACAAAAGAAAATGAAAGAAAACTTTCTTAAAAATGCAAATTTTGCGAAATTCTGAGATTTAAAGGCCAAATCACATATCGTGAAAAAACATGAAGTAGTATCGAGATATTGGTAAAAACGAATATATTTACGTAAAATCACCCTACATGAATAACGTGAAAAAAGTCATTATTCTACCAAATATGAGGATTTTAACTTCGAATCATAGAGCGACGTTTCGTATTTTTTAGACGCTAGAAAAGACGTATAAGATATTGTTTCTAATACAAATGATTAAAATCAATGTGTATTCATTAAAATTAACTAAAATGTTCCTGATTTTCGGTTTATATTACCGATGGAAGATGTACATGTAAAACTGTTCTAATCCGGCTGAAACGTCGATATTTGCAATAAAAACAGAACTTCTCCCCTTTTCAATATCTTACTCAGTATTTTAATGAAAAAACAAATAGATGATTGAAAATTACGTATTTTAGGTTATTTTCTGATCAATTATGTGTTTGCATTATTTTTATCGTATATTTAATGAATTAATAACAATAAACTGAAAATTCACAAAAACGTGGAAAAACAACAAAATATTGCCTAATTCGATGATATTTTGTTTATATCACATAAAGGAAATGAGGATGATAAACGTCAAAATATTGCTGAATTCGATGATTTTTAGTACGGAACAAAATGAAAGAAATCTTGCTTAAAATGCAATATTATGCGAAAATCTGAGATTAAAAGACCAAATCACATATCGTGATACTACATGAAATAGTATCGAAATATTGGTACAAATGATTATATTTACGTAATATCAAACTACATGAAAAACGTGAAAAAAGTCATTATTATACCAAATTTGAGGATTTTAACTTCGAATCATAGAGCGACGTTTTTCATTTTTTAGACCCCAGAAAAGACGTATAAAGATGTTGCTTCTAATACAAATAATAAAAATCAATTTTTTTCATTAAAATTAACTAAAATGTTCCTGATTTTCGGTTTATATTACCGATGGAAGATGTACACGTAAAACCGTTCTAATCCGGTTGAAACGTCGATATATGCAATAAAAACAGAACTTCTCCCATTTTTAATATCTTACTCAGTATTTTAACGAGAAACAAATAGATGATTGAAAATGAAGTATTTAAGGTTATTTTCTGATCAATTATGTGTTTGCATAATTTTTATCGTATATTTAATGAATTAATAACAATAAACTGAAAATTCACAAAAACGTGGAAAAACAGCAAAATATTGCCTAATTCGATGATATTTTGTATATATCACATAAAGGAAAAGGGGATGATAAACGTCAAAATATTGCTAAATTCGATGATTTTTAGTACAAAAGAAAATGAAAGAAAACTTTCTTAAAAATGCAAATTTTTCGAAATTCTGAGATTTAAAGGCCAAATCACATATCGTGAAAAAACATGAAGTAGTATCGAGATATTGGTAAAAACGAATATATTTACGTAAAATCACCCTACATGAATAACGTGAAAAAAAGTCAATATTCTACCAAATATGAGGATTTTAACTTCGAATCATAGAGCGACGTTTCGTATTTTTTAGACGCTAGAAAAGACGTATAGGATATTGTTTCTAATACAAATGATTAAAATCAATGTGTTTTCATTAAAATTAACTAAAATGTTCCTGATTTTCGGTTTATATTACCGATGGAAGATGTACACGTAAAACTGTTCTAATCCGGCTGAAACGTCGATATTTGCAATAAAAACAGAACTTCTCCCCTTTTCAATATCTTACTCAGTATTTTAATGAAAAAACAAATAGATGATTGAAAATTACGTATTTTAGGTTATTTTCTGATCAATTATGTGTTTGCATTATTTTTATCGTATATTTAATGAATTAATAACAATAAACTGAAAATTCACAAAAACGTGGAAAAACAACAAAATATTGCCTAATTCGATGATATTTTGTTTATATCACATAAAGGAAAAGGGGATGATAAACGTCAAAATATTGCTGAATTCGATGATTTTTAGTACGGAACAAAATGAAAGAAATCTTGCTTAAAATGCAATATTATGCGAAAATCTGAGATTAAAAGACCAAATCACATATCGTGATACTACATGAAATAGTATCGAAATATTGGTACAAATGATTATATTTACGTAATATCAAACTACATGAAAAACGTGAAAAAAGTCATTATTATACCAAATTTGAGGATTTTAACTTCGAATCATAGAGCGACGTTTTTCATTTTTTAGACCCCAGAAAAGACGTATAAAGATGTTGCTTCTAATACAAATAATAAAAATCAATTTTTTTCATTAAAATTAACTAAAATGTTCCTGATTTTCGGTTTATATTACCGATGGAAGATGTACACGTAAAACCGTTCTAATCCGGTTGAAACGTCGATATATGCAATAAAAACAGAACTTCTCCCATTTTTAATATCTTACTCAGTATTTTAACGAGAAACAAATAGATGATTGAAAATGAAGTATTTAAGGTTATTTTCTGATCAATTATGTGTTTGCATAATTTTTATCGTATATTTAATGAATTAATAAAAATAAACTGAAAATTCACAAAAACGTGGAAAAACAGCAAAATATTGCCTAATTCGATGATATTTTGTATATATCACATAAAGGAAAAGGGGATGATAAACGTCAAAATATTGCTAAATTCGATGATTTTTAGTACAAAAGAAAATGAAAGAAAACTTTCTTAAAAATGCAAATTTTTCGAAATTCTGAGATTTAAAGGCCAAATCACATATCGTGAAAAAACATGAAGTAGTATCGAGATATTGGTAAAAACGAATATATTTACGTAAAATCACCCTACATGAATAACGTGAAAAAAAGTCATTATTCTACCAAATATGATGATTTTAACTTCGAATCATAGAGCGACGTTTCGTATTTTTTAGACGCTAGAAAAGACGTATAGGATATTGTTTCTAATACAAATGATTAAAATCAATGTGTTTTCATTAAAATTATCTAAAATGTTCCTGATTTTCGGTTTATATTACCGATGGAAGATGTACACGTAAAACTGTTCTAATCCGGCTGAAACGTCGATATTTGCAATAAAAACAGAACTTCTCCCCTTTTCAATATCTTACTCAGTATTTTAATGAAAAAACAAATAGATGATTGAAAATTACGTATTTTAGGTTATTTTCTGATCAATTATGTGTTTGCATTATTTTTATCGTATATTTAATGAATTAATAACAATAAACTGAAAATTCACAAAAACGTGGAAAAACAACAAAATATTGCCTAATTCGATGATATTTTGTTTATATCACATAAAGGAAAAGGGGATGATAAACGTCAAAATATTGCTGAATTCGATGATTTTTAGTACGGAACAAAATGAAAGAAATCTTGCTTAAAATGCAATATTATGCGAAAATCTAAGATTAAAAGACCAAATCACATATCGTGATACTACATGAAATAGTATCGAAATATTGGTACAAATGATTATATTTACGTAATATCAAACTACATGAAAAACGTGAAAAAAGTCATTATTATACCAAATTTGAGGATTTTAACTTCGAATCATAGAGCGACGTTTTTCATTTTTTAGACCCCAGAAAAGACGTATAAAGATGTTGCTTCTAATACAAATAATAAAAATCAATTTTTTTCATTAAAATTAACTAAAATGTTCCTGATTTTCGGTTTATATTACCGATGGAAGATGTACACGTAAAACCGTTCTAATCCGGTTGAAACGTCGATATATGCAATAAAAACAGAACTTCTCCCATTTTTAATATCTTACTCAGTATTTTAACGAGAAACAAATAGATGATTGAAAATGAAGTATTTAAGGTTATTTTCTGATCAATTATGTGTTTGCATAATTTTTATCGTATATTTAATGAATTAATAACAATAAACTGAAAATTCACAAAAACGTGGAAAAACAGCAAAATATTGCCTAATTCGATGATATTTTGTATATATCACATAAAGGAAAAGGGGATGATAAACGTCAAAATATTGCTAAATTCGATGATTTTTAGTACAAAAGAAAATGAAAGAAAACTTTCTTAAAAATGCAAATTTTTCGAAATTCTGAGATTTAAAGGCCAAATCACATATCGTGAAAAAACATGAAGTAGTATCGAGATATTGGTAAAAACGAATATATTTACGTAAAATCACCCTACATGAATAACGTGAAAAAAAGTCATTATTCTACCAAATATGAGGATTTTAACTTCGAATCATAGAGCGACGTTTCGTATTTTTTAGACGCTAGAAAAGACGTATAAGATATTGTTTCTAATACAAATGATTAAAATCAATGTGTATTCATTAAAATTAACTAAAATGTTCCTGATTTTCGGTTTATATTACCGATGGAAGATGTACACGTAAAACTGTTCTAATCCGGCTGAAACGTCGATATTTGCAATAAAAACAGAACTTCTCCCCTTTTCAATATCTTACTCAGTATTTTAATGAAAAAACAAATAGATGATTGAAAATTACGTATTTTAGGTTATTTTCTGATCAATTATGTGTTTGCATTATTTTTATCGTATATTTAATGAATTAACAACAATAAACTGAAAATTCACAAAAACGTGGAAAAACAACAAAATATTGCCTAATTCGATGATATTTTGTTTATATCACATAAAGGAAAAGGGGATGATAAACGTCAAAATATTGCTGAATTCGATGATTTTTAGTACGGAACAAAATGAAAGAAATCCTGCTTAAAATGCAATATTATGCGAAAATCTGAGATTAAAAGACCAAATCACATATCGTGATACTACATGAAATAGTATCGAAATATTGGTACAAATGATTATATTTACGTAATATCAAACTACATGAAAAACGTGAAAAAAGTCATTATTATACCAAATTTGAGGATTTTAACTTCGAATCATAGAGCGACGTTTTTCATTTTTTAGACCCCAGAAAAGACGTATAAAGATGTTGCTTCTAATACAAATAATAAAAATCAATTTTTTTCATTAAATTAACTAAAATGTTCCTGATTTTCGGTTTATATTACCGATGGAAGATGTACACGTAAAACCGTTCTAATCCGGTTGAAACCTCGATATATGCAATAAAAACAGAACTTCTCCCATTTTTAATATCTTACTCAGTATTTTAACGAGAAACAAATAGATGATTGAAAATGAAGTATTTAAGGTTATTTTCTGATCAATTATGTGTTTGCATAATTTTTATCGTATATTTAATGAATTAATAACAATAAACTGAAAATTCACAAAAACGTGGAAAAACAGCAAAATATTGCCTAATTCGATGATATTTTGTATATATCACATAAAGGAAAAGGGGATGATAAACGTCAAAATATTGCTAAATTCGATGATTTTTAGTACAAAAGAAAATGAAAGAAAACTTTCTTAAAAATGCAAATTTTTCGAAATTCTGAGATTTAAAGGCCAAATCACATATCGTGAAAAAACATGAAGTAGTATCGAGATATTGGTAAAAACGAATATATTTACGTAAAATCACCCTACATGAATAACGTGAAAAAAAGTCATTATTCTACCAAATATGAGGATTTTAACTTCGAATCATAGAGCGACGTTTCGTATTTTTTAGACGCTAGAAAAGACGTATAAGATATTGTTTCTAATACAAATGATTAAAATCAATGTGTATTCATTAAAATTAACTAAAATGTTCCTGATTTTCGGTTTATATTACCGATGGAAGATGTACATGTAAAACTGTTCTAATCCGGCTGAAACGTCGATATTTGCAATAAAAACAGAACTTCTCCCCTTTTCAATATCTTACTCAGTATTTTAATGAAAAAACAAATAGATGATTGAAAATTACGTATTTTAGGTTATTTTCTGATCAATTATGTGTTTGCATTATTTTTATCGTATATTTAATGAATTAATAACAATAAACTGAAAATTCACAAAAACGTGGAAAAACAACAAAATATTGCCTAATTCGATGATATTTTGTTTATATCACATAAAGGAAATGAGGATGATAAACGTCAAAATATTGCTGAATTCGATGATTTTTAGTACGGAACAAAATGAAAGAAATCTTGCTTAAAATGCAATATTATGCGAAAATCTGAGATTAAAAGACCAAATCACATATCGTGATACTACATGAAATAGTATCGAAATATTGGTACAAATGATTATATTTACGTAATATCAAACTACATGAAAAACGTGAAAAAAGTCATTATTATACCAAATTTGAGGATTTTAACTTCGAATCATAGAGCGACGTTTTTCATTTTTTAGACCCCAGAAAAGACGTATAAAGATGTTGCTTCTAATACAAATAATAAAAATCAATTTTTTTCATTAAAATTAACTAAAATGTTCCTGATTTTCGGTTTATATTACCGATGGAAGATGTACACGTAAAACCGTTCTAATCCGGTTGAAACGTCGATATATGCAATAAAAACAGAACTTCTCCCATTTTTAATATCTTACTCAGTATTTTAACGAGAAACAAATAGATGATTGAAAATGAAGTATTTAAGGTTATTTTCTGATCAATTATGTGTTTGCATAATTTTTATCGTATATTTAATGAATTAATAACAATAAACTGAAAATTCACAAAAACGTGGAAAAACAGCAAAATATTGCCTAATTCGATGATATTTTGTATATATCACATAAAGGAAAAGGGGATGATAAACGTCAAAATATTGCTAAATTCGATGATTTTTAGTACAAAAGAAAATGAAAGAAAACTTTCTTAAAAATGCAAATTTTTCGAAATTCTGAGATTTAAAGGCCAAATCACATATCGTGAAAAAACATGAAGTAGTATCGAGATATTGGTAAAAACGAATATATTTACGTAAAATCACCCTACATGAATAACGTGAAAAAAAGTCATTATTCTACCAAATATGAGGATTTTAACTTCGAATCATAGAGCGACGTTTCGTATTTTTTAGACGCTAGAAAAGACGTATAGGATATTGTTTCTAATACAAATGATTAAAATCAATGTGTTTTCATTAAAATTAACTAAAATGTTCCTGATTTTCGGTTTATATTACCGATGGAAGATGTACACGTAAAACTGTTCTAATCCGGCTGAAACGTCGATATTTGCAATAAAAACAGAACTTCTCCCCTTTTCAATATCTTACTCAGTATTTTAATGAAAAAACAAATAGATGATTGAAAATTACGTATTTTAGGTTATTTTCTGATCAATTATGTGTTTGCATTATTTTTATCGTATATTTAATGAATTAATAACAATAAACTGAAAATTCACAAAAACGTGGAAAAACAACAAAATATTGCCTAATTCGATGATATTTTGTTTATATCACATAAAGGAAAAGGGGATGATAAACGTCAAAATATTGCTGAATTCGATGATTTTTAGTACGGAACAAAATGAAAGAAATCTTGCTTAAAATGCAATATTATGCGAAAATCTGAGATTAAAAGACCAAATCACATATCGTGATACTACATGAAATAGTATCGAAATATTGGTACAAATGATTATATTTACGTAATATCAAACTACATGAAAAACGTGAAAAAAGTCATTATTATACCAAATTTGAGGATTTTAACTTCGAATCATAGAGCGACGTTTTTCATTTTTTAGACCCCAGAAAAGACGTATAAAGATGTTGCTTCTAATACAAATAATAAAAATCAATTTTTTTCATTAAAATTAACTAAAATGTTCCTGATTTTCGGTTTATATTACCGATGGAAGATGTACACGTAAAACCGTTCTAATCCGGTTGAAACGTCGATATATGCAATAAAAACAGAACTTCTCCCATTTTTAATATCTTACTCAGTATTTTAACGAGAAACAAATAGATGATTGAAAATGAAGTATTTAAGGTTATTTTCTGATCAATTATGTGTTTGCATAATTTTTATCGTATATTTAATGAATTAATAAAAATAAACTGAAAATTCACAAAAACGTGGAAAAACAGCAAAATATTGCCTAATTCGATGATATTTTGTATATATCACATAAAGGAAAAGGGGATGATAAACGTCAAAATATTGCTAAATTCGATGATTTTTAGTACAAAAGAAAATGAAAGAAAACTTTCTTAAAAATGCAAATTTTTCGAAATTCTGAGATTTAAAGGCCAAATCACATATCGTGAAAAAACATGAAGTAGTATCGAGATATTGGTAAAAACGAATATATTTACGTAAAATCACCCTACATGAATAACGTGAAAAAAAGTCATTATTCTACCAAATATGATGATTTTAACTTCGAATCATAGAGCGACGTTTCGTATTTTTTAGACGCTAGAAAAGACGTATAGGATATTGTTTCTAATACAAATGATTAAAATCAATGTGTTTTCATTAAAATTATCTAAAATGTTCCTGATTTTCGGTTTATATTACCGATGGAAGATGTACACGTAAAACTGTTCTAATCCGGCTGAAACGTCGATATTTGCAATAAAAACAGAACTTCTCCCCTTTTCAATATCTTACTCAGTATTTTAATGAAAAAACAAATAGATGATTGAAAATTACGTATTTTAGGTTATTTTCTGATCAATTATGTGTTTGCATTATTTTTATCGTATATTTAATGAATTAATAACAATAAACTGAAAATTCACAAAAACGTGGAAAAACAACAAAATATTGCCTAATTCGATGATATTTTGTTTATATCACATAAAGGAAAAGGGGATGATAAACGTCAAAATATTGCTGAATTCGATGATTTTTAGTACGGAACAAAATGAAAGAAATCTTGCTTAAAATGCAATATTATGCGAAAATCTAAGATTAAAAGACCAAATCACATATCGTGATACTACATGAAATAGTATCGAAATATTGGTACAAATGATTATATTTACGTAATATCAAACTACATGAAAAACGTGAAAAAAGTCATTATTATACCAAATTTGAGGATTTTAACTTCGAATCATAGAGCGACGTTTTTCATTTTTTAGACCCCAGAAAAGACGTATAAAGATGTTGCTTCTAATACAAATAATAAAAATCAATTTTTTTCATTAAAATTAACTAAAATGTTCCTGATTTTCGGTTTATATTACCGATGGAAGATGTACACGTAAAACCGTTCTAATCCGGTTGAAACGTCGATATATGCAATAAAAACAGAACTTCTCCCATTTTTAATATCTTACTCAGTATTTTAACGAGAAACAAATAGATGATTGAAAATGAAGTATTTAAGGTTATTTTCTGATCAATTATGTGTTTGCATAATTTTTATCGTATATTTAATGAATTAATAACAATAAACTGAAAATTCACAAAAACGTGGAAAAACAGCAAAATATTGCCTAATTCGATGATATTTTGTATATATCACATAAAGGAAAAGGGGATGATAAACGTCAAAATATTGCTAAATTCGATGATTTTTAGTACAAAAGAAAATGAAAGAAAACTTTCTTAAAAATGCAAATTTTTCGAAATTCTGAGATTTAAAGGCCAAATCACATATCGTGAAAAAACATGAAGTAGTATCGAGGTATTGGTAAAAACGAATATATTTACGTAAAATCACCCTACATGAATAACGTGAAAAAAAGTCATTATTCTACCAAATATGAGGATTTTAACTTCGAATCATAGAGCGACGTTTCGTATTTTTTAGACGCTAGAAAAGACGTATAAGATATTGTTTCTAATACAAATGATTAAAATCAATGTGTATTCATTAAAATTAACTAAAATGTTCCTGATTTTCGGTTTATATTACCGATGGAAGATGTACACGTAAAACTGTTCTAATCCGGCTGAAACGTCGATATTTGCAATAAAAACAGAACTTCTCCCCTTTTCAATATCTTACTCAGTATTTTAATGAAAAAACAAATAGATGATTGAAAATTACGTATTTTAGGTTATTTTCTGATCAATTATGTGTTTGCATTATTTTTATCGTATATTTAATGAATTAACAACAATAAACTGAAAATTCACAAAAACGTGGAAAAACAACAAAATATTGCCTAATTCGATGATATTTTGTTTATATCACATAAAGGAAAAGGGGATGATAAACGTCAAAATATTGCTGAATTCGATGATTTTTAGTACGGAACAAAATGAAAGAAATCCTGCTTAAAATGCAATATTATGCGAAAATCTGAGATTAAAAGACCAAATCACATATCGTGATACTACATGAAATAGTATCGAAATATTGGTACAAATGATTATATTTACGTAATATCAAACTACATGAAAAACGTGAAAAAAGTCATTATTATACCAAATTTGAGGATTTTAACTTCGAATCATAGAGCGACGTTTTTCATTTTTTAGACCCCAGAAAAGACGTATAAAGATGTTGCTTCTAATACAAATAATAAAAATCAATTTTTTTCATTAAATTAACTAAAATGTTCCTGATTTTCGGTTTATATTACCGATGGAAGATGTACACGTAAAACCGTTCTAATCCGGTTGAAACCTCGATATATGCAATAAAAACAGAACTTCTCCCATTTTTAATATCTTACTCAGTATTTTAACGAGAAACAAATAGATGATTGAAAATGAAGTATTTAAGGTTATTTTCTGATCAATTATGTGTTTGCATAATTTTTATCGTATATTTAATGAATTAATAACAATAAACTGAAAATTCACAAAAACGTGGAAAAACAGCAAAATATTGCCTAATTCGATGATATTTTGTATATATCACATAAAGGAAAAGGGGATGATAAACGTCAAAATATTGCTAAATTCGATGATTTTTAGTACAAAAGAAAATGAAAGAAAACTTTCTTAAAAATGCAAATTTTTCGAAATTCTGAGATTTAAAGGCCAAATCACATATCGTGAAAAAACATGAAGTAGTATCGAGATATTGGTAAAAACGAATATATTTACGTAAAATCACCCTACATGAATAACGTGAAAAAAAGTCATTATTCTACCAAATATGAGGATTTTAACTTCGAATCATAGAGCGACGTTTCGTATTTTTTAGACGCTAGAAAAGACGTATAAGATATTGTTTCTAATACAAATGATTAAAATCAATGTGTATTCATTAAAATTAACTAAAATGTTCCTGATTTTCGGTTTATATTACCGATGGAAGATGTACACGTAAAACTGTTCTAATCCGGCTGAAACGTCGATATTTGCAATAAAAACAGAACTTCTCCCCTTTTCAATATCTTACTCAGTATTTTAATGAAAAAACAAATAGATGATTGAAAATTACGTATTTTAGGTTATTTTCTGATCAATTATGTGTTTGCATTATTTTTATCGTATATTTAATGAATTAACAACAATAAACTGAAAATTCACAAAAACGTGGAAAAACAACAAAATATTGCCTAATTCGATGATATTTTGTTTATATCACATAAAGGAAAAGGGGATGATAAACGTCAAAATATTGCTGAATTCGATGATTTTTAGTACGGAACAAAATGAAAGAAATCCTGCTTAAAATGCAATATTATGCGAAAATCTGAGATTAAAAGACCAAATCACATATCGTGATACTACATGAAATAGTATCGAAATATTGGTACAAATGATTATATTTACGTAATATCAAACTACATGAAAAACGTGAAAAAAGTCATTATTATACCAAATTTGAGGATTTTAACTTCGAATCATAGAGCGACGTTTTTCATTTTTTAGACCCCAGAAAAGACGTATAAAGATGTTGCTTCTAATACAAATAATAAAAATCAATTTTTTTCATTAAATTAACTAAAATGTTCCTGATTTTCGGTTTATATTACCGATGGAAGATGTACACGTAAAACCGTTCTAATCCGGTTGAAACCTCGATATATGCAATAAAAACAGAACTTCTCCCATTTTTAATATCTTACTCAGTATTTTAACGAGAAACAAATAGATGATTGAAAATGAAGTATTTAAGGTTATTTTCTGATCAATTATGTGTTTGCATAATTTTTATCGTATATTTAATGAATTAATAACAATAAACTGAAAATTCACAAAAACGTGGAAAAACAGCAAAATATTGCCTAATTCGATGATATTTTGTATATATCACATAAAGGAAAAGGGGATGATAAACGTCAAAATATTGCTAAATTCGATGATTTTTAGTACAAAAGAAAATGAAAGAAAACTTTCTTAAAAATGCAAATTTTTCGAAATTCTGAGATTTAAAGGCCAAATCACATATCGTGAAAAAACATGAAGTAGTATCGAGATATTGGTAAAAACGAATATATTTACGTAAAATCACCCTACATGAATAACGTGAAAAAAAGTCATTATTCTACCAAATATGAGGATTTTAACTTCGAATCATAGAGCGACGTTTCGTATTTTTTAGACGCTAGAAAAGACGTATAAGATATTGTTTCTAATACAAATGATTAAAATCAATGTGTATTCATTAAAATTATCTAAAATGTTCCTGATTTTCGGTTTATATTACCGATGGAAGATGTACACGTAAAACTGTTCTAATCCGGCTGAAACGTCGATATTTGCAATAAAAACAGAACTTCTCCCCTTTTCAATATCTTACTCAGTATTTTAATGAAAAAACAAATAGATGATTGAAAATTACGTATTTTAGGTTATTTTCTGATCAATTATGTGTTTGCATTATTTTTATCGTATATTTAATGAATTAATAACAATAAACTGAAAATTCACAAAAACGTGGAAAAACAACAAAATATTGCCTAATTCGATGATATTTTGTTTATATCACATAAAGGAAAAGGGGATGATAAACGTCAAAATATTGCTGAATTCGATGATTTTTAGTACGGAACAAAATGAAAGAAATCCTGCTTAAAATGCAATATTATGCGAAAATCTGAGATTAAAAGACCAAATCACATATCGTGATACTACATGAAATAGTATCGAAATATTGGTACAAATGATTATATTTACGTAATATCAAACTACATGAAAAACGTGAAAAAAGTCATTATTATACCAAATTTGAGGATTTTAACTTCGAATCATAGAGCGACGTTTTTCATTTTTTAGACCCCAGAAAAGACGTATAAAGATGTTGCTTCTAATACAAATAATAAAAATCAATTTTTTTCATTAAATTAACTAAAATGTTCCTGATTTTCGGTTTATATTACCGATGGAAGATGTACACGTAAAACCGTTCTAATCCGGTTGAAACGTCGATATATGCAATAAAAACAGAACTTCTCCCATTTTTAATATCTTACTCAGTATTTTAACGAGAAACAAATAGATGATTGAAAATGAAGTATTTAAGGTTATTTTCTGATCAATTATGTGTTTGCATAATTTTTATCGTATATTTAATGAATTAATAACAATAAACTGAAAATTCACAAAAACGTGGAAAAACAGCAAAATATTGCCTAATTCGATGATATTTTGTATATATCACATAAAGGAAAAGGGGATGATAAACGTCAAAATATTGCTAAATTCGATGATTTTTAGTACAAAAGAAAATGAAAGAAAACTTTCTTAAAAATGCAAATTTTTCGAAATTCTGAGATTTAAAGGCCAAATCACATATCGTGAAAAAACATGAAGTAGTATCGAGATATTGGTAAAAACGAATATATTTACGTAAAATCACCCTACATGAATAACGTGAAAAAAAGTCATTATTCTACCAAATATGATGATTTTAACTTCGAATCATAGAGCGACGTTTCGTATTTTTTAGACGCTAGAAAAGACGTATAAGATATTGTTTCTAATACAAATGATTAAAATCAATGTGTTTTCATTAAAATTATCTAAAATGTTCCTGATTTTCGGTTTATATTACCGATGGAAGATGTACACGTAAAACTGTTCTAATCCGGCTGAAACGTCGATATATGCAATAAAAACAGAACTTCTCCCCTTTTCAATATCTTACTCAGTATTTTAATGAAAAAACAAATAGATGATTGAAAATTACGTATTTTAGGTTATTTTCTGATCAATTATGTGTTTGCATTATTTTTATCGTATATTTAATGAATTAATAACAATAAACTGAAAATTCACAAAAACGTGGAAAAACAACAAAATATTGCCTAATTCGATGATATTTTGTTTATATCACATAAAGGAAAAGGGGATTATAAACGTCAAAATATTGCTGAATTCAATGATTTTTAGTACGGAACAAAATGCAAGAAATCTTGCTTAAAATGCAATATTATGCGAAAATCTGAGATTAAAAGACCAAATCACATATTGTGATACAACATGAAATAGTATCGAAATATTGGTAAAAATGATTATATTTACGTAATATCAAACTACATGAAAAACGTGAAAAAGTCATTATTATACTAAATTTGAGGATTTTAACTTCGAATCATAGAGCGACGTTTTTAATTTTTTAGACCCCAGAAAAGACGTATAAAGATGTTGCTTCTAATACAAATAATAAAAATCAATTTTTTTCATTAAAATTAACTAAAATGTTCCTGATTTTCGGTTTATATTACCGATGGAAGATGTACACGTAAAACCGTTCTAATCCGGTTGAAACGTCGATATATGCAATAAAAACAGAACTTCTCCCATTTTTAATATCTTACTCAGTATTTTAACGAGAAACAAATAGATGATTGAAAATGAAGTATTTAAGGTTATTTTCTGATCAATTATGTGTTTGCATAATTTTTATCGTATATTTAATGAATTAATAACAATAAACTGAAAATTCACAAAAACGTGGAAAAACAGCAAAATATTGCCTAATTCGATGATATTTTGTATATATCACATAAAGGAAAAGGGGATGATAAACGTCAAAATATTGCTAAATTCGATGATTTTTAGTACAAAAGAAAATGAAAGAAAACTTTCTTAAAAATGCAAATTTTTCGAAATTCTGAGATTTAAAGGCCAAATCACATATCGTGAAAAAACATGAAGTAGTATCGAGATATTGGTAAAAACGAATATATTTACGTAAAATCACCCTACATGAATAACGTGAAAAAAAGTCATTATTCTACCAAATATGAGGATTTTAACTTCGAATCATAGAGCGACGTTTCGTATTTTTTAGACGCTAGAAAAGACGTATAAGATATTGTTTCTAATACAAATGATTAAAATCAATGTGTATTCATTAAAATTATCTAAAATGTTCCTGATTTTCGGTTTATATTACCGATGGAAGATGTACACGTAAAACTGTTCTAATCCGGCTGAAACGTCGATATTTGCAATAAAAACAGAACTTCTCCCCTTTTCAATATCTTACTCAGTATTTTAATGAAAAAACAAATAGATGATTGAAAATTACGTATTTTAGGTTATTTTCTGATCAATTATGTGTTTGCATTATTTTTATCGTATATTTAATGAATTAATAACAATAAACTGAAAATTCACAAAAACGTGGAAAAACAACAAAATATTGCCTAATTCGATGATATTTTGTTTATATCACATAAAGGAAAAGGGGATGATAAACGTCAAAATATTGCTGAATTCGATGATTTTTAGTACGGAACAAAATGAAAGAAATCCTGCTTAAAATGCAATATTATGCGAAAATCTGAGATTAAAAGACCAAATCACATATCGTGATACTACATGAAATAGTATCGAAATATTGGTACAAATGATTATATTTACGTAATATCAAACTACATGAAAAACGTGAAAAAAGTCATTATTATACCAAATTTGAGGATTTTAACTTCGAATCATAGAGCGACGTTTTTCATTTTTTAGACCCCAGAAAAGACGTATAAAGATGTTGCTTCTAATACAAATAATAAAAATCAATTTTTTTCATTAAATTAACTAAAATGTTCCTGATTTTCGGTTTATATTACCGATGGAAGATGTACACGTAAAACCGTTCTAATCCGGTTGAAACGTCGATATATGCAATAAAAACAGAACTTCTCCCATTTTTAATATCTTACTCAGTATTTTAACGAGAAACAAATAGATGATTGAAAATGAAGTATTTAAGGTTATTTTCTGATCAATTATGTGTTTGCATAATTTTTATCGTATATTTAATGAATTAATAACAATAAACTGAAAATTCACAAAAACGTGGAAAAACAGCAAAATATTGCCTAATTCGATGATATTTTGTATATATCACATAAAGGAAAAGGGGATGATAAACGTCAAAATATTGCTAAATTCGATGATTTTTAGTACAAAAGAAAATGAAAGAAAACTTTCTTAAAAATGCAAATTTTTCGAAATTCTGAGATTTAAAGGCCAAATCACATATCGTGAAAAAACATGAAGTAGTATCGAGATATTGGTAAAAACGAATATATTTACGTAAAATCACCCTACATGAATAACGTGAAAAAAAGTCATTATTCTACCAAATATGATGATTTTAACTTCGAATCATAGAGCGACGTTTCGTATTTTTTAGACGCTAGAAAAGACGTATAAGATATTGTTTCTAATACAAATGATTAAAATCAATGTGTTTTCATTAAAATTATCTAAAATGTTCCTGATTTTCGGTTTATATTACCGATGGAAGATGTACACGTAAAACTGTTCTAATCCGGCTGAAACGTCGATATATGCAATAAAAACAGAACTTCTCCCCTTTTCAATATCTTACTCAGTATTTTAATGAAAAAACAAATAGATGATTGAAAATTACGTATTTTAGGTTATTTTCTGATCAATTATGTGTTTGCATTATTTTTATCGTATATTTAATGAATTAATAACAATAAACTGAAAATTCACAAAAACGTGGAAAAACAACAAAATATTGCCTAATTCGATGATATTTTGTTTATATCACATAAAGGAAAAGGGGATTATAAACGTCAAAATATTGCTGAATTCAATGATTTTTAGTACGGAACAAAATGCAAGAAATCTTGCTTAAAATGCAATATTATGCGAAAATCTGAGATTAAAAGACCAAATCACATATCGTGATACAACATGAAATAGTATCGAAATATTGGTAAAAATGATTATATTTACGTAATATCAAACTACATGAAAAACGTGAAAAAGTCATTATTATACTAAATTTGAGGATTTTAACTTCGAATCATAGAGCGACGTTTTTAATTTTTTAGACCCCAGAAAAGACGTATAAAGATGTTGCTTCTAATACAAATAATAAAAATCAATTTTTTTCATTAAAATTAACTAAAATGTTCCTGATTTTCGGTTTATATTACCGATGGAAGATGTACACGTAAAACCGTTCTAATCCGGTTGAAACGTCGATATATGCAATAAAAACAGAACTTCTCCCATTTTTAATATCTTACTCAGTATTTTAACGAGAAACAAATAGATGATTGAAAATGAAGTATTTAAGGTTATTTTCTGATCAATTATGTGTTTGCTTAATTTTTATCGTATATTTAATGAATTAATAACAATAAACTGAAAATTCACAAAAACGTGGAAAAACAGCAAAATATTGCCTAATTCGATGATATTTTGTATATAGCACATAAAGGAAAAGGGGATGATAAACGTCAAAATATTGCTAAATTCGATGATTTTTAGTACAAAAGAAAATGAAAGAAAACTTTCTTAAAAATGCAAATTTTGCGAAATTCTGAGATTTAAAGGCCAAATCACATATCGTGAAAAAACATGAAGTAGTATCGAGATATTGGTAAAAACGAATATATTTACGTAAAATCACCCTACATGAATAACGTGAAAAAAAGTCATTATTCTACCAAATATGAGGATTTTAACTTCGAATCATAGAGCGACGTTTCGTATTTTTTAGACGCTAGAAAAGACGTGTAAGATATTGTTTCTAATACAAATGATTAAAATCAATGTGTATTCATTAAAATTAACTAAAATGTTCCTGATTTTCGGTTTATATTACCGATGGAAGATGTACATGTAAAACTGTTCTAATCCGGCTGAAACGTCGATATTTGCAATAAAAACAGAACTTCTCCCCTTTTCAATATCTTACTCAGTATTTTAATGAAAAAACAAATAGATGATTGAAAATTACGTATTTTAGGTTATTTTCTGATCAATTATGTGTTTGCATTATTTTTATCGTATATTTAATGAATTAATAACAATAAACTGAAAATTCACAAAAACGTGGAAAAACAACAAAATATTGCCTAATTCGATGATATTTTGTTTATATCACATAAAGGAAATGAGGATGATAAACGTCAAAATATTGCTGAATTCGATGATTTTTAGTACGGAACAAAATGAAAGAAATCTTGCTTAAAATGCAATATTATGCGAAAATCTGAGATTAAAAGACCAAATCACATATCGTGATACTACATGAAATAGTATCGAAATATTGGTACAAATGATTATATTTACGTAATATCAAACTACATGAAAAACGTGAAAAAAGTCATTATTATACCAAATTTGAGGATTTTAACTTCGAATCATAGAGCGACGTTTTTCATTTTTTAGACCCCAGAAAAGACGTATAAAGATGTTGCTTCTAATACAAATAATAAAAATCAATTTTTTTCATTAAAATTAACTAAAATGTTCCTGATTTTCGGTTTATATTACCGATGGAAGATGTACACGTAAAACCGTTCTAATCCGGTTGAAACGTCGATATATGCAATAAAAACAGAACTTCTCCCATTTTTAATATCTTACTCAGTATTTTAACGAGAAACAAATAGATGATTGAAAATGAAGTATTTAAGGTTATTTTCTGATCAATTATGTGTTTGCATAATTTTTATCGTATATTTAATGAATTAATAACAATAAACTGAAAATTCACAAAAACGTGTAAAAACGGCAAAACATTGCCTTATTCGATGATATTTTGTTTAAATCACATAAAGGAAAAGGGGATGATAAAGGTCAAAATATTGCTAATTTCGATGATTTTTAGTACAAAAGAAAATAAGAGAAAACTTGCTTAAAAATGCAAAATTTGCGAAATTCTCAGATTTAAAGGCCAAATCACGTATCGTGAGAAAACATGAAGTAGTATCGAGATATTGGTAAAAACTAATATATTTACGGAAAATCACCCTACATGAATAACGTGAAAAATGTCATTATTCTACCAAATATGAGGATTTTAACTTCAAATCATAGAGCGACGTTTCGTATTTTTAGACCCTAGAAAAGACGTATAAGATATTGTTTCTAATACAAATGATTAAAATCAATGTGTTTTCATTAAAATTAACTAAAATGTTCCTGATTTTCGGTTTATATTACCGATGGAAGATGTACACGTACAACTGTTCTAATCCGGTTGAAACGTCGATATATGCAATAAAAACAGAACTTCTCCCCTTTTCAATATCTTACTCAGTATTTTAATGAAAAAACAAATAGATGATTGAAAAAACGTATTTAAGGTTATTTTCTGATCAATTGTGTGTTTGCATCATTTTTATCGTATATTTAATGAATTAATAACAATAAACTGAAAATTCACAAAAATGTGGAAAAACAGCAAAATATTGCCTAATTCGATGATATTTTGTTTATATCACATAAAGGAAAAGGGGATGATAAACGTCAAAATATTGCTGAATTCGATGATTTTTAGTACGGAACAAAATGCAAGAAATCTTGCTTAAAATGCAATATTATGCAAAAATCTGAGATTAAAAGACCAAATCACATATCGTGATACTACATGAAATAGTATCGAAATATTGGTAAAAATGAATATATTTACGTAATATCAAACTACATGAAAAACGTGAAAAAAGTCATTATTATACCAAATTTGAGGATTTTAACTTCGAATCATAGGGCGACGTTTTTTATTTTTAGACATCAGAAAAGACGTATAAAGACGTTGCTTCAAATACAAATAATAAAAATCAATGTGTTTTCATTAAAATTAACTAAAATGTTCCTGATTTTCGGTTTATATTACCGATGGAAGATGTACACGTAAAACCGTTCTAATCCGGTTGAAACGTCGATATATGCAATAAAAACAGAACTTCTCCCCTTTTTAATATCTTACTCAGTATTTTAACGAGAAACAAATAGATGATTGAAAATGAAGTATTTAAGGTAATTTTCTGAACAATTATGTGTTTGCATCATTTTTATCGTATATTTAATGAATTAATAACAATAAACTGAAAATTTACAAAAACGTGGAAAAACAGCAAAATATTGCCTAATTCGATGATATTTTGTTTATATCACATAAAGGAAAAGGGGATGATAAACGTCAAAATATTGCTGAATTCGATGATTTTTAGTACGGAACAAAATGCAAGAAATCTTGCTTAAAATGCAATATTATGCGAAAATCTGAGATTAAAAGACAAAATCACATATCGTGATACTACATGAAATAGTTTCGGAATATTGGTAAAAATGATTATATTTACGTAATATCAAACTACATGAAAAACGTGAAAAAAGTAATTATTATACCAAATTTGAGGATTTTAACTTCGAATCATTGAGCGACGTTTTTTATTTTTTAGACCCCAGAAAAGACGTATAAAGATGATGCTTCTAATACAAATAATAAAAATCAATGTGTTTTCATTAAAATTAACTAAAATGTTCCTGATTTTCGGTTTATATTACCGATGGAAGATGTACACGTAAAACCGTTCTAATCCGGTTGAAACGTCGATATATGCAATAAAAACAGAACTTCTCCCCTTTTTAATATCTTACTCAGTATTTTAACGAGAAACAAATAGATGATTGAAAATGAAGTATTTAAGGTAATTTTCTGAACAATTATGTGTTTGCATCATTTTTATCGTATATTTAATGAATTAATAACAATAAACTGAAAATTTACAAAAACGTGGAAAAACAGCAAAATATTGCCTAATTCGATGATATTTTGTTTATATCACAAAAAGGAAAAGGGGATGATAAACGTCAAAATATTGCTAAATTCGATGATTTTTACTACAAAAGAAAATGAAAGAAAATTTGCTTAAAAATGCAAAATATGCGAAATTCTGAGATTTAAAGGCCAAATCACATATCGTGAGAAAACATGAAGTAGTATCGAGATATTGGTAAAAACGAATATATTTACGTAAAATCACCCTACATGAATAACGTGAAAAAAGTCATTATTCTACCAAATATGAGGATTTTAACTTCGAATCATAGAGCGACGTTTCGTATTTTTTAGACCCTAGAAAAGACGTATAAGATATTGTTTCTAATACAAATGATTAAAATCAATGTGTTTTCAATAAAATTAACTAAAATGTTCCTGATTTTCGGTTTATATTACCGATGGAAGATGTACACGTAAAACTGTTCTAATCCGGCTGAAACGTCGATATATGCAATAAAAACAGAACTTCTCCCCTTTTCAATATCTTACTCAGTATTTTAACGAGAAACAAATAGATGATTGAAAATTACGTATTTAAGGTTATTTTCTGATCAATTATGTGTTTGCATCATTTTTATCGTATATTTAATGAATTAATAACAATAAACTGAAAATTCACAAAAACGTGGAAAAACAGCAGAATATTGCCTAATTCGATGATATTTTGTTTATATCACATAAAGGAAAAGGGGATGATAAACGTCAAAATATTGCTGAATTCGATGATTTTTAGTACGGAACAAAATGCAAGAAATCTTGCTTAAAATGCAATATTATGCGAAAATCTGAGATTAAAAGACCAAATCACATATCGTGATACAAAATGAAATAGTATCCAAATATTGGTAAAAATGATTATATATACGTAATATCAAACTACATGAAAAACGTGAAAAAATCATTATTTTACCAAATTTGAGGATTTTAACTTCGAATCATAGAGCGACGTTTTTTATTTTTTAGACCTCAGAAAAGACGTATAAAGATGTTGCTTCTAATACAAATAATAAAAATCATTTTTTTTCAATAAAATTAACTAAAATGTTCCTGATTTTCGGTTTATATTACCGATGGAAGATGTACACGTAAAACCGTTCTAATCCGGTTGAAACGTCGATATATGCAATAAAAACAGAACTTCTCCCCTTTTTAATATCTTACTCAGTATTTTAACGAGAAACAAATAGATGATTGAAAATGAAGTATTTAAGGTTATTTTCTGATCAATTATGTGTTTGCATAATTTTTATCGTATATTTAATGAATTAATAACAATAAACTGAAAATTCACAAAAACGTGGAAAAACGGCAAAATATTGCCTAATTCGATGATATTTTGTTTATATCACAAAAAGGAAAAGGGGATGATAAACGTCAAAATATTGCTAAATTCGATGATTTTTACTACAAAAGAAAATGAAAGAAAATTTGCTTAAAAATGCAAAATATGCGAAATTCTGAGATATAAAGGCCAAATCACATATCGTGAGAAAACATGAAGTAGTATCGAGATATTGGTAAAAACGAATATATTTACGTAAAATCACCCTACATGAATAACGTGAAAAAAGTCATTATTCTACCAAATATGAGGATTTTAACTTCGAATCATAGAGCGACGTTTCGTATTTTTTAGACCCTACAAAAGACGTATAAGATATTGTTTCTAATACAAATGATTAAAATCAATATGTTTTCATTAAAATTAACTAAAATGTTCCTGATTTTCGGTTTATATTACCGATGGAAGATGTACACGTAAAACTGTTCTAATCCGGCTGAAACGTCGATATATGCAATAAAAACAGAACTTCTCCCCTTTTCAATATCTTACTCAGTATTTTAATGAAAAAAACAAATAGATGATTGAAAAAACGTATTTAAGGTTATTTTCTGATCAATTATGTGTTTGCATCATTTTTATCGTATATTTAATGAATTAATACCAATAAACTGAAAATTCACAAAAACGTGGAAAAACAGCAAAATATTGCCTAATTCGATGATATTTTGTTTATATCACATAAAGGAAAAGGGGATGATAAACGTCAAAATATTGCTGAATTCGATGATTTTTAGTACGGAACAAAATGCAAGAAATCTTGCTTAAAATGCAATATTATGCGAAAATCTGAGATTAAAAGACCAAATCACATATTGTAATACTACATGAAATAGTATCGAAATATTGGTAAAAAAGATTATATATACGTAATATCAAACTACATGAAAAACGTGAAAAAAGTCATTAATATACCAAATTTGAGGATTCTAACTTTGAATCATAGAGCGACGTTTTTTATTTTTAAGACCCCAGAAAAGACGTATAAAGATGTTGCTTCTAATACAAATAATAAAAATCAATGTGTTTTCATTAAAATTAACTAAAATGTTCCTGATTTTCGGTTTATATTACCGATGGAAGATGTACACGTAAAACTGTTCTAATCCGGCTGAATTGTTGATATATGCAATAAAAACAGAACTTCTCCCCTTTTCAATATCTTACTCAGTATTTTAATGAAAAAAACAAATAGATGATTGAAAATTACGTATTTAAGGTTATTTTCTGATCAATTATGTGTTTGCATCATATTTATCGTATATTTAATGAATTAATAACAATAAACTGAAAATTCAAAAAAACGTGGAAAAAGAGCAAAATATTGCCTAATTCGATGATATTTTGTTTATATCACATAAAGAAAAAGGGGATGATAAACGTCAAAATATTGCTGAATTCGATGATTTTTAGTACGGAACAAAATGCAAGAAATCTTGCTTAAAATGCAATATTATGCGAAAATCTGAGATTAAAAGACCAAATCACATATCGTGATACTACATGAAATAGTTTCGAAATATTGGTAAAAATGATTATATTTACGTAATATCATGAAAAACGTGAAAAAAAGTAATTATTATACCAAATTTGAGGATTTTAACTTCGAATCATAGAGCGACGTTTTTTATTTTTTAGACCCCAGAAAAGACGTATAAAGATGTTGCTTCTAATACAAATAATATAAATCAATGTGTTTTCATTAAAATTAACTAAAATGTTGCTGATTTTCGGTTTATATTACCGATGGAAGATGTACACGTAAAACCGTTCTAATCCGGTTGAAACGTCGATATATGCAATAAAAACAGAACTTCTCCCCTTTTTAATATCTTACTCAGTATTTTAACAAGAAACAAATAGATGATTGAAAATGAAGTATTTAAGGTTGTTTTTTGATCAATTATGTGTTTGCATCATTTTTATCGTATATTTAATGAATTAATAGCAATAAACTGAAAATTCACGAAAAACGTGGAAAAACAGCAAAATATTGCCTAATTCGATGATATTTTGTTTATATCACATAAAGGAAAAGGGGATGATAAACGTCAAAATATTGCTAAATTCGATGATTTTTACTACAAAAGAAAATGAAAGAAAATTTGCTTAAAAATGCAAAATATGCGAAATTCTGAAATTTAAAGGCCAAATCACATATCGTGAGAAAACATGAAGTAGTATCGAGATATTGGTAAAAACGAATATATTTACGTAAAATCACCCTACATGAATAACGTGAAAAAAGTCATTATTCTACCAAATATGAGGATTTTAACTTCGAATCATAGAGCGACGTTTCGTATTTTTTAGACCCTAGAAAAGACGTATAAGATATTGTTTCTAATACAAATGATTAAAATCAATGTGTTTTCATTAAAATTAACTAAAATGTTCCTGATTTTCGATTTATATTACCGATGGAAGATGAACACGTAAAACTGTTCTAATCCGGCTGAATTGTTGATATATGCAATAAAAACAGAACTTCTCCCCTTTTCAATATCTTACTCAGTGTTTTAATGAAAAAACAAATAGATGATTGAAAATTACGTATTTAAGGTTATTTTCTGATCAATTATGTGTTTGCATCATATTTATCGTATATTTAATGAATTAATAACAATAAACTGAAAATTCACAAAAACGTGGAAAAACAGCAAAATATTGCCTAATTCGATGATATTTTGTTTATATCACATAAAGGAAAAGGGGATGATAAACGTCAAAATATTGCTGAATTCGATGATTTTTAGTACGGAACAAAATGCAAGAAATCTTGCTTAAAATGCAATATTATGCGAAAATCTGAGATTATAAGACAAAATCACATATCGTGATACTACATGAAATAGTTCGCGAAATATTGGTAAAAATGATTATATTTACGTAATATCAAACTACATGAAAAACGTGAAAAAAGTAATTATTATACCAAATTTGAGGATTTTAACTTCGAATCATAGAGCGACGTTTTTTATTTTTTAGACCCCAGAAAAGACGTATAAAGATGATGCTTCTAATACAAATAATAAAAATCAATGTGTTTTCATTAAAATTAACTAAAATGTTCCTGATTTTCGGTTTATATTACCGATGGAAGATGTACACGTAAAACCGTTCTAATCCGGTTGAAACGTCGATATATGCAATAAAAACAGAACTTCTCCCCTTTTTAATATCTTACTCAGTATTTTAACGAGAAACAAATAGATGATTGAAAATGAAGTATTTAAGGTAATTTTCTGAACAATTATGTGTTTGCATCATTTTTATCGTATATTTAATGAATTAATAACAATAAACTGAAAATTTACAAAAACGTGGAAAAACAGCAAAATATTGCCTAATTCGATGATATTTTGTTTATATCACAAAAAGGAAAAGGGGATGATAAACGTCAAAATATTGCTAAATTCGATGATTTTTACTACAAAAGAAAATGAAAGAAAATTTGCTTAAAAATGCAAAATATGCGAAATTCTGAGATTTAAAGGCCAAATCACATATCGTGAGAAAACATGAAGTAGTATCGAGATATTGGTAAAAACGAATATATTTACGTAAAATCACCCTACATGAATAACGTGAAAAAAGTCATTATTCTACCAAATATGAGGATTTTAACTTCGAATCATAGAGCGACGTTTCGTATTTTTTAGACCCTACAAAAGACGTATAAGATATTGTTTCTAATACAAATGATTAAAATCAATGTGTTTTCATTAAAATTAACTAAAATGTTCCTGATTTTCGGTTTATATTACCGATGGAAGATGTACACGTAAAACTGTTCTAATCCGGCTGAAACGTCGATATATGCAATAAAAACAGAACTTCTCCCCTTTTCAATATCTTACTCAGTATTTTAATGAAAAAACAAATAGATGATTGAAAAAACGTATTTAAGGTTATTTTCTGATCAATTATGTGTTTGCATCATTTTTATCGTATATTTAATGAATTAATACCAATAAACTGAAAATTCACAAAAACGTGGAAAAACAGCAAAATATTGCCTAATTCGATGATATTTTGTTTATATCACATAAAGGAAAAGGGGATGATAAACGTCAAAATATTGCTGAATTCGATGATTTTTAGTACGGAACAAAATGCAAGAAATCTTGCTTAAAATGCAATATTATGCGAAAATCTGAGATTAAAAGACCAAATCACATATTGTAATACTACATGAAATAGTATCGAAATATTGGTAAAAAAGATTATATTTACGTAATATCAAACTACATGAAAAACGTGAAAAAAGTCATTAATATACCAAATTTGAGGATTCTAACTTTGAATCATAGAGCGACGTTTTTTATTTTTTAAGACCCCAGAAAAGACGTATAAAGATGTTGCTTCTAATACAAATAATAAAAATCAATGTGTTTTCATTAAAATTAACTAAAATGTTCCTGATTTTCGGTTTATATTACCGACGGAAGATGTACACGTAAAACTATTCTAATCCGGTGAAACGTCGATATATGCAATAAAAACAGAACTTCTCCCCTTTTTAATATCTTACTCAGTATTTTAACGAGAAACAAATAGATGATTGAAAATGAAGTATTTAAGGTTGTTTTCTGATCAATTATGTGTTTGCATCATTTTTATCGTATATTTAATGAATTAATAACAATAAACTGAAAATTCACGAAAAACGTTGAAAAACAACAAAATATTGCCTAATTCGATGATATTTGGTTTATATCACATAAAGGAAAAGGGGATGATAAACGTCAAAATATTGCTAAATTCGGTGATTTTTACTACAAAAGAAAATGAAAGAAAATTTGCTTAAAAATGCAAAATATGCGAAATTCTGAGATTTAAAGGCCAAATCACATATCGTGAGAAAACATGAAGTAGTATCGAGATATTGGTAAAAACGAATATATTTACGTAAAATCACCCTACATGAATAACGTGAAAAAAGTAATTATTCTACCAAATATGAGGATTTTAACTTCGAATCATAGAGCGACGTTTCGTATTTTTTAGACCCTAGAAAAGACGTATAAGATATTGTTTCTAATACAAATGATTAAAATCAATGTGTTTTCATTAAAATTATTTAAAATGTTCCTGATTTTCGGTTTATATTACCGATGGAAGATGTACACGTAAAACTGTTCTAATCCGGCTGAATTGTTGATATATGCAATAAAAACAGAACTTCTCCCCTTTTCAATATCTTACTCAGTATTTTAATGAAAAAACAAATAGATGATTGAAAATTACGTATTTAAGGTTATTTTCTGATCAATTATGTGTTTGCATCATATTTATCGTATATTTAATGAATTAATAACAATAAACTGAAAATTCAAAAAAACGTGGAAAAAGAGCAAAATATTGCCTAATTCGATGATATTTTGTTTATATCACATAAATAAAAAGGGGATGATAAACGTCAAAATATTGCTGAATTCGATGATTTTTAGTACGGAACAAAATGCAAGAAATCTTGCTTAAAATGCAATATTATGCGAAAATCTGAGATTAAAAGACCAAATCACATATCGTGATACTACATGAAATAGTTTCGAAATATTGGTAAAAATGATTATATTTACGTAATATCATGAAAAACGTGAAAAAAAGTAATTATTATACCAAATTTGAGGATTTTAACTTCGAATCATAGAGCGACGTTTTTTATTTTTTAGACCCCAGAAAAGACGTATAAAGATGTTGCTTCTAATACAAATAATAAAAATCAATGTGTTTTCATTAAAATTAACTAAAATGTTCCTGATTTTCGGTTTATATTACCGATGGAAGATGTACACGTAAAACCGTTCTAATCCGGTTGAAACGTCGATATATGCAATAAAAACAGAACTTCTCCCCTTTTTAATATCTTACTCAGTATTTTAACGAGAAACAAATAGATGATTGAAAATGAAGTATTTAAGGTAATTTTCTGAACAATTATGTGTTTGCATCATTTTTATCGTATATTTAATGAATTAATAACAATAAACTGAAAATTTACAAAAACGTGGAAAAACAGCAAAATATTGCCTAATTCGATGATATTTTGTTTATATCACAAAAAGGAAAAGGGGATGATAAACGTCAAAATATTGCTAAATTCGATGATTTTTACTACAAAAGAAAATGAAAGAAAATTTGCTTAAAATGCAAAATATGCGAAATTCTGAGATTTAAAGGCCAAATCACATATCGTGAGAAAACATGAAGTAGTATCGAGATATTGGTAAAAACGAATATATTTACGTAAAATCACCCTACATGAATAACGTGAAAAAAGTCATTATTCTACCAAATATGAGGATTTTAACTTCGAATCATAGAGCGACGTTTCGTATTTTTTAGACCCTACAAAAGACGTATAAGATATTGTTTCTAATACAAATGATTAAAATCAATGTGTTTTCATTAAAATTAACTAAAATGTTCCTGATTTTCGGTTTATATTACCGATGGAAGATGTACACGTAAAACTGTTCTAATCCGGCTGAAACGTCGATATATGCAATAAAAACAGAACTTCTCCCTTTTCAATATCTTACTCAGTATTTTAATGAAAAAACAAATAGATGATTGAAAAAACGTATTTAAGGTTATTTTCTGATCAATTATGTGTTTGCATCATTTTTATCGTATATTTAATGAATTAATACCAATAAACTGAAAATTCACAAAAACGTGGAAAAACAGCAAAATATTGCCTAATTCGATGATATTTTGTTTATATCACATAAAGGAAAAGGGGATGATAAACGTCAAAATATTGCTGAATTCGATGATTTTTAGTACGGAACAAAATGCAAGAAATCTTGCTTAAAATGCAATATTATGCGAAAATCTGAGATTAAAAGACCAAATCACATATTGTAATACTACATGAAATAGTATCGAAATATTGGTAAAAAAGATTATATTTACGTAATATCAAACTACATGAAAAACGTGAAAAAAGTCATTAATATACCAAATTTGAGGATTCTAACTTTGAATCATAGAGCGACGTTTTTTATTTTTTAAGACCCCAGAAAAGACGTATAAAGATGTTGCTTCTAATACAAATAATAAAAATCAATGTGTTTTCATTAAAATTAACTAAAATGTTCCTGATTTTCGGTTTATATTACCGACGGAAGATGTACACGTAAAACTATTCTAATCCGGTGAAACGTCGATATATGCAATAAAAACAGAACTTCTCCCCTTTTAAATATATTACTCAGTATTTTAACGAGAAACAAATAGATGATTGAAAATGAAGTATTTAAGGTTGTTTTCTGATCAATTATGTGTTTGCATCATTTTTATCGTATATTTAATGAATTAATAACAATAAACTGAAAATTCACGAAAAACGTTGAAAAACAACAAAATATTGCCTAATTCGATGATATTTGGTTTATATCACATAAAGGAAAAGGGGATGATAAACGTCAAAATATTGCTAAATTCGGTGATTTTTACTACAAAAGAAAATGAAAGAAAATTTGCTTAAAAATGCAAATATGCGAAATTCTGAGATTTAAAGGCCAAATCACATATCGTGAGAAAACATGAAGTAGTATCGAGATATTGGTAAAAACGAATATATTTACGTAAAATCACCCTACATGAATAACGTGAAAAAAGTAATTATTCTACCAAATATGAGGATTTTAACTTCGAATCATAGAGCGACGTTTCGTATTTTTTAGACCCTAGAAAAGACGTATAAGATATTGTTTCTAATACAAATGATTAAAATCAATGTGTTTTCATTAAAATTATTTAAAATGTTCCTGATTTTCGGTTTATATTACCGATGGAAGATGTACACGTAAAAACTGTTCTAATCCGGCTGAATTGTTGATATATGCAATAAAAACAGAACTTCTCCCCTTTTCAATATCTTACTCAGTATTTTAATGAAAAAACAAATAGATGATTGAAAATTACGTATTTAAGGTTATTTTCTGATCAATTATGTGTTTGCATCATATTTATCGTATATTTAATGAATTAATAACAATAAACTGAAAATTCAAAAAAACGTGGAAAAAGAGCAAAATATTGCCTAATTCGATGATATTTTGTTTATATCACATAAATAAAAAGGGGATGATAAACGTCAAAATATTGCTGAATTCGATGATTTTTAGTACGGAACAAAATGCAAGAAATCTTGCTTAAAATGCAATATTATGCGAAAATCTGAGATTAAAAGACCAAATCACATATCGTGATACTACATGAAATAGTTTCGAAATATTGGTAAAAATGATTATATTTACGTAATATCATGAAAAACGTGAAAAAAAGTAATTATTATACCAAATTTGAGGATTTTAACTTCGAATCATAGAGCGACGTTTTTTATTTTTTAGACCCCAGAAAAGACGTATAAAGATGTTGCTTCTAATACAAATAATAAAAATCAATGTGTTTTTCATTAAAATTAACTAAAATGTTCCTGATTTTCGGTTTATATTATCGATGGAAGATGTACACGTAAAACCGTTCTAATCCGTTGAAACGTCGATATATGCAATAAAAACAGAACTTCCTCCCCTTTTTAATATCTTACTCAGTATTTTAACGAGAAACAAATAGATGATTGAAAATGAAGTATTTAAGGTAATTTTCTGAACAATTATGTGTTTGCATCATTTTTATCGTATATTTAATGAATTAATACAATAAACTGAAAATTTACAAAAACGTGGAAAAACAGCAAAATATTGCCTAATTCGATGATATTTTGTTTATATCACAAAAAGGAAAAGGGGATGATAAACGTCAAAATATTGCTAAATTCGATGATTTTTACTACAAAAGAAAATGAAAGAAAATTTGCTTAAAAATGCAAAATATGCGAAATTCTGAGATTTAAAGGCCAAATCACATATCGTGAGAAAACATGAAGTAGTATCGAGATATTGGTAAAAACGAATATATTTACGTAAAATCACCCTACATGAATAACGTGAAAAAAAGTCATTATTCTACCAAAATATGAGGATTTAACTTCGAATCATAGAGCGACGTTTCGTATTTTTTAGACCCTACAAAAGACGTATAAGATATTGTTTCTAATACAAATGATTAAAATCAATGTGTTTTCATTAAAATTAACTAAAATGTTCCTGATTTTCGGTTTATATTACCGATGGAAGATGTACACGTAAAACTGTTCTAATCCGGCTGAAACGTCGATATATGCAATAAAACAGAACTTCTCCCCTTTTCAATATCTTACTCAGTATTTTAATGAAAAAACAAATAGATGATTGAAAAAACGTATTTAAGGTTATTTTCTGATCAATTATGTGTTTGCATCATTTTTATCGTATATTTAATGAATTAATACCAATAAACTGAAAATTCACAAAAACGTGGAAAAACAGCAAAATATTGCCTAATTCGATGATATTTTGTTTATATCACATAAAGGAAAAGGGGATGATAAACGTCAAAATATTGCTGAATTCGATGATTTTTTAGTACGGAACAAAATGCAAGAAATCTTGCTTAAAATGCAATATTATGCGAAAATCTGAGATTAAAAGACCAAATCACATATTGTAATACTACATGAAATAGTATCGAAATATTGGTAAAAAAGATTATATTTACGTAATATCAAACTACATGAAAAACGTGAAAAAAGTCATTAATATACCAAATTTGAGGATTCTAACTTTGAATCATAGAGCGACGTTTTTTATTTTTTAGACCCCAGAAAAGACGTATAAAGATGTTGCTTCTAATACAAATAATAAAAATCAATGTGTTTTCATTAAAATTAACTAAAATGTTCCTGATTTTCGGTTTATATTACCGACGGAAGATGTACACGTAAAACTATTCTAATCCGGTGAAACGTCGATATATGCAATAAAAACAGAACTTCTCCCCTTTTAAATATATTACTCAGTATTTTAACGAGAAACAAATAGATGATTGAAAATGAAGTATTTAAGGTTGTTTTCTGATCAATTATGTGTTTGCATCATTTTTATCGTATATTTAATGAATTAATAACAATAAACTGAAAATTCACGAAAAACGTTGAAAAACAACAAAATATTGCCTAATTCTATGATATTTGGTTATATCACATAAAGGAAAAGGGGATGATAAACGTCAAAATATTGCTAAATTCGGTGATTTTTTACTACAAAAGAAAATGAAAGAAAATTTGCTTAAAAATGCAAAATATGCGAAATTCTGAGATTTAAAGGCCAAATCACATATCGTGAGAAAACATGAAGTAGTATCGAGATATTGGTAAAAACGAATATATTTACGTAAAATCACCCTACATGAATAACGTGAAAAAAGTAATTATTCTACCAAATATGAGGATTTTAACTTCGAATCATAGAGCGACGTTTCGTATTTTTTAGACCCTAGAAAAGACGTATAAGATATTGTTTCTAATACAAATGATTAAAATCAATGTGTTTTCATTAAAATTATTTAAAATGTTCCTGATTTTCGGTTTATATTACCGATGGAAGATGTACACGTTAAAACTGTTCTAATCCGGCTGAATTGTTGATATATGCAATAAAAACAGAACTTCTCCCCTTTTCAATATCTTACTCAGTATTTTAATGAAAAAACAAATAGATGATTGAAAATTACGTATTTAAGGTTATTTTCTGATCAATTATGTGTTTGCATCATATTTATCGTATATTTAATGAATTAATAACAATAAACTGAAAATTCAAAAAAACGTGGAAAAAGAGCAAAATATTGCCTAATTCGATGATATTTTGTTTATATCACATAAATAAAAAGGGGATGATAAACGTCAAAATATTGCTGAATTCGATGATTTTTAGTACGGAACAAAATGCAAGAAATCTTGCTTAAAATGCAATATTATGCGAAAATCTGAGATTAAAAGACCAAATCACATATCGTGATACTACATGAAATAGTTTCGAAATATTGGTAAAAATGATTATATTTACGTAATATCATGAAAAACGTGAAAAAAAAGTAATTATTATACCAAATTTGAGGATTTTAACTTCGAATCATAGAGCGACGTTTTTTATTTTTAGACCCCAGAAAAGACGTATAAAGATGTTGCTTCTAATACAAATAATATAAATCAATGTGTTTTCATTAAAATTAACTAAAATGTTCCTGATTTTCGGTTTATATTACCGATGGAAGATGTACACGTAAAACCGTTCTAATCCGGTTGAAACGTCGATATATGCAATAAAAACAGAACTTCTCCCCTTTTTAATATCTTACTCAGTATTTTAACAAGAAACAAATAGATGATTGAAATGAAGTATTTAAGGTTGTTTTTTTGATCAATTATGTGTTTGCATCATTTTTATCGTATATTTAATGAATTAATAACAATAAACTGAAAATTCACGAAAAACGTGGAAAAACAGCAAAATATTGCCTAATTCGATGATATTTTGTTTATATCACATAAAGGAAAAGGGGATGATAAACGTCAAAATATTGCTAAAATTCGATGATTTTTACTACAAAAGAAAATGAAAGAAAATTTGCTTAAAAAATGCAAAATATGCAAAATTCTGAAATTTAAAGGCCAAATCACATATCGTGAGAAAACATGAAGTAGTATCGAGATATTGGTAAAAACGAATATATTTACGTAAAATCACCCTACATGAATAACGTGAAAAAAGTCATTATTCTACCAAATATGAGGATTTTAACTTCGAATCATAGAGCGACGTTTCGTATTTTTTAGACCCTAGAAAAGACGTATAAGATATTGTTTCTAATACAAATGATTAAAATCAATGTGTTTTCATTAAAATTAACTAAAATGTTCCTGATTTTCGATTTATATTACCGATGGAAGATGTACACGTAAAACTGTTCTAATCCGGCTGAATTGTTGATATATGCAATAAAAACAGAACTTCTCCCCTTTTCAATATCTTACTCAGTATTTTAATGAAAAAAACAAATAGATGATTGAAAATTACGTATTTAAGGTTATTTTCTGATCAATTATGTGTTTGCATCATATTTATCGTATATTTAATGAATTAATAACAATAAACTGAAATTCACAAAACGTGGAAAAACAGCAAAATATTGCCTAATTCGATGATATTTTGTTTATATCACATAAAGGAAAAGGGGATGATAAACGTCAAAATATTGCTGAATTCGATGATTTTTAGTACGGAACAAATGCAAGAAATCTTGCTTAAATGCAATATTATGCGAAAATCTGAGATTAAAAGACAAAATCACATATCGTGATACTACATGAAATAGTTTCGAAATATTGGTAAAAATGATTATATTTACGTAATATCAAACTACATGAAAAACGTGAAAAAAATAATTATTATACCAAATTTGAGGATTTTAACTTCTAATCATAGAGCGACGTTTTTTTTTTTTTAGACCCCAGAAAAGACGTATAAAGATGATGCTTCTAATACAAATAATAAAAATCAATGTGTTTTCATTAAAATTAACTAAAATGTTCCTGATTTTCGGTTTATATTACCGATGGAAGATGTACACGTAAAACCGTTCTAATCCGGTTGAAACGTCGATATATGCAATAAAAACAGAACTTCTCCCCTTTTTAATATCTTACTCAGTATTTTAACGAGAAACAAATAGATGATTGAAAATTAAGTATTTAAGGTTATTTTCTGATCAGTTATGTGTTTGCATCATTTTTATCGTATATTTAATGAATTAATAACAATAAACTGAAAATTCACAAAAACTGTGGAAAAACAGCAAAATATTGCCTAATTCGATGATATTTTTTTTATATCACATAAAGGAAAAGGGGATGATAAACGTCAAAATATTGCTAAATTCGATGATTTTTAGTACAAAAGGAAATGAAAGAAAACTTGCTTAAAAATGCAAAATTTTCCGAAATTCTGAGATTTAAAGACCAAATCACATATCGTGAGAAAACATGAAGTAGTATTGAGATATTGGTAAAAACGAATATATTTACGTAAAATCACCCTACATGAATAACGTGAAAAAAAGTCATTATTCTACCAAATATGAGGATTTTAACTTCGAATCATAGAGCGACGTTTCGTATTTTTTAGACCCTAGAAAAGACGTATAAGATATTGTTTCTAATACAAATGATTAAAATCAATGTGTTTTCATTAAAATTAACTAAAATATTCCTGATTTTCGGTTTATATTACCGATGGAAGATGTACACGTAAAACTGTTCTAATCCGGCTGAATCGTTGATATATGCAATAAAAACAGAACTTCTCCCCTTTTCAATATCTTACTCAGTATTTTAATGAAAAAACAAATAGATGATTGAAAATTACGTATTTAAGGTTATTTTCTGATCAATTATGTGTTTGCATCATATTTATCGTATATTTAATGAATTAATAACAATAAACTGAAAATTCACAAAAACTTGGAAAAACAGCAAAATATTGCCTAATTCGATGATATTTTGTTTATATCACATAAAGGAAAAGGGGATGATAAACGTCAAAATAATGCTGAATTCGATGATTTTTAGTACGGAACAAAAATGCAGGAAATCTTGCTTAAAATGCAATATTATGCGAAAATCTGAGATTAAAAGACCAAATCACATATCGTGATACTACATGAAATAGTATCGAAATATTGGTAAAAATGAATATATTTACGTAATATCAAACTACATGAAAAACGTGAAAAAAGTCATTATTATACCAAATTTGAGGATTTTAACTTCGAATCATAGAGCGACGTTTTTTTTAATTTTTTAGACCCCAGAAAAGATGTATAAAGATGTTTGCTTCTAATACAATAATAAAAATCAATGTGTTTTCATTAAAATTAACTAAAATGTTCCTGATTTTCGGTTTATATTACCGATGGAAGATGTACACGTAAAACCGTTCTAATCCGGTTGAAACGTCGATATATGCAATAAAAACAGAACTTCTCCCCTTTTTAATATCTTACTCAGTATTTTTAACGAGAAACAAATAGATGATTGAAAATGAAGTATTTAAGGTTATTTTCTGATCAATTATGTGTTTGCATAATTTTTATCGTATATTTAATGAATTAATAACAATAAACTGAAAATTCACAAAAACGTGGAAAAAACGGCAAAACATTGCCTTATTCGATGATATTTTGTTTAAATCACATAAAGGAAAAGGGGATGATAAAGGTCAAAATATTGCTAATTTCGATGATTTTTAGTACAAAAGAAAATAAGAGAAAACTTGCTTAAAAATGCAAAATTTGCGAAATTCTCAGATTTAAAGGCCAAATCACATATCGTGAGAAAACATGATGTAGTATCGAGATATTGGTAAAAACTAATATATTTACGGAAAATCACCCTACATGAATAACGTGAAAAATGTCATTATTCTACCAAATATGAGGATTTTAACTTCAAATCATAGAGCGACGTTTCGTATTTTTAGACCCTAGAAAAGACGTATAAGATATTGTTTCTAATACAAATGATTAAAATCAATGTGTTTTCATTAAAATTAACTAAAATGTTCCTGATTTTCGGTTTATATTACCGATGGAAGATGTACACGTACAACTGTTCTAATCCGGCTGAATCGTTGATATATGCAATAAAAACAGAACTTCTCCCCTTTTTAATATCTTACTCAGTATTTTAATGAAAAAACAAATAGATGATTGAAAAAACGTATTTAAGGTTATTTTCTGATCAATTGTGTGTTTGCATCATTTTTATCGTATAATTAATGAATTAATAACAATAAACTAAAAATTCACAAAAATGTGGAAAAACAGCAAAATATTGCCTAATTCGATGATATTTTGTTTATATCACATAAAGGAAAAGGGGATGATAAACGTCAAAATATTGCTGAATTCGATGATTTTTAGTACGGAACAAAATGCAAGAAATCTTGCTTAAAATGCAATATTATGCGAAAATCTGAGATTAAAAGACCAAATCACATATCGTGATACTACATGAAATAGTATCGAAATATTGGTAAAAATGAATATATTTACGTAATATCAAACTACATGAAAAACGTGAAAAAAGTCATTATTATACCAAATTTGAGGATTTTAACTTCGAATCATAGGGCGACGTTTTTTTATTTTAGACATCAGAAAAGACGTATAAAGACGTTGCTTCAAATACAAATAATAAAAATCAATGTGTTTTCATTAAAATTAACTAAAATGTTCCTGATTTTCGGTTTATATTACCGATGGAAGATGTACACGTAAAACTGTTCTAATCCGGCTGAAACGTCGATATATGCAATAAAACAGAACTTCTCCCCTTTTCAATATCTTACTCAGTATTTTAACGAGAAACAAATAGATGATTGAAAATTACGTATTTAAGGTTATTTTCTGATCAATTATGTGTTTGCATCATTTTTATCGTATATATAATGAATTAATAACAATAAACTGAAAATTCACAAAAACGTGGAAAAACAGCAAAATATTGCCTAATTCGATGATATTTTGTTTATATCACATAAAGGAAAAGGGGATGATAAACGTCAAAATATTGCTGAATTCGATGATTTTTAGTACGGAACAAAATGCAAGAAATCTTGCTTAAAATGCAATATTATGCGAAAATCTGAGATTAAAAGACCAAATCACATATCGTGATACAACATGAAATAGTATCCAAATATTGGTAAAAATGATTATATATACGTAATATCAAACTACATGAAAAAACGTGAAAAAAGTCATTATTATACCAAATTTGAGGATTTTAACTTCGAATCATTGAGCGACGTTTTTTATTTTTTAGACCCCAGAAAAGACGTATAAAGATGTTGCTTCTAATACAAATAATAAAAATCATTTTTTTTTCATTAAAATTAACTAAAATGTTCCTGATTTTCGGTTTATATTACCGATGGAAGATGTACACGTAAAACCGTTCTAATCCAGTTGAAACGTCGATATATGCAATAAAAACAGAACTTCTCCCCTTTTTAATATCTTACTCAGTATTTTAAACGAGAAACAAATAGATGATTGAAAATGAAGTATTTAAGGTTATTTTCTGATCAAATTATATGTTTGCATCATTTTTATCGTATATTTAATGAATTAATAACAATAAACTGAAAAATTCACAAAAACGTGGAAAAACAGCAAAATATTGCCTAATTCGATGATATTTTGTTTATATCACATAAAGGAAAAGGGGATGATAAACGTCAAAATATTGCTGATTTCGATGATTTTTAGTACGGAACAAAATGCAAGAAATCTTGCTTAAAATGCAATATTATGCGAAAATCTGAGATTAAAAGACCAATCACATATCGTGATACTACATGAAATAGTATCGAAATATCGGTAAAAATGAATATATTTACGTAATATCAAACTACATGAAAAAACGTGAAAAAAGTCATTATTATACCAAATTTGAGGATTTTAACTTCGAATCATAGGGCGACGTTTTTTATTTTTAGACATCAGAAAGACGTATAAAGACGTTGCTTCAAATACAAATAATAAAAATCAATGTGTTTTCATTAAAATTAACTAAAATGTTCCTGATTTTCGGTTTATATTACCGATGGAAGATGTACACGTAAAACCGTTCTAATCCGGTTGAAACGTCGATATATGCAATAAAAACAGAACTTCTCCCCTTTTTAATATCTTACTCAGTATTTTAACGAGAAACAAATAGATGATTGAAAATGAAGTATTTAAGTTTATTTTCTGATCAATTATGTGTTTGCATAATTTTTATCGTATATTTAATGAATTAATAACAATAAACTGAAAATTCACAAAAACGTGGAAAAAACGGCAAAACATTGCCTTATTCGATGATATTTTGTTTATATCACATAAAGGAAAAGGGGATGATAAACGTCAAAATATTGCTGAATTCGATGATTTTTAGTACAAAAGAAAATGAGAAAATTGCTTAAAATGCAAAATATGCGAAATCTGAGATTAAAAGCCAAATCACATATCGTGAAACATGAATAGTATCGAATATTGGTAAAAATGATATATTTACGTAAATCACTACATGAAAACGTGAAAAAAGTCATTATTATACCAAATTTGAGGATTTTAACTTCGAATCATAGAGCGACGTTTATTTTTTAGACCCAGAAAAGACGTATAAGATATTGTTTCTAATACAAATGATAAAATCAATGTGTTTTCATTAAAATTAACTAAAATGTTCCTGATTTTCGGTTTATATTACCGATGGAAGATGTACACGTAAAACCGTTCTAATCCGGTTGAAACGTCGATATATGCAATAAAAACAGAACTTCTCCCCTTTTAATATCTTACTCAGTATTTTAAAAAAAACAAATAGATGATTGAAAATGAAGTATTTAAGGTTATTTTCTGATCAATTATGTTTGCATCATTTTTATCGTATATTTAATGAATTAATAACAATAAACTGAAAATTCACAAAAACGTGGAAAAACAGCAAAATATTGCCTAATTCGATGATATTTTGTTTATATCACATAAAGGAAAAGGGGATGATAAACGTCAAAATATTGCTGAATTCGATGATTTTTAGTACAAAAGAAAATGCAAGAAAATCTTGCTTAAAAATGCAATATTATGCGAAATCTGAGATTAAAGCCAAATCACATATCGTGAAACATGAAAGTAGTATCGAATATTGGTAAAAACGATATATTTACGTAAATCACCCTACATGAAAACGTGAAAAAAGTCATTATTATACCAAATTGAGGATTTTAACTTCGAATCATAGAGCGACGTTTTTATTTTTTAGACCCAGAAAAGACGTATAAGATGTTGTTCTAATACAAATAATAAAATCAATGTGTTTTCATTAAAATTAACTAAAATGTTCCTGATTTTCGGTTTATATTACCGATGGAAGATGTACACGTAAAACTGTTCTAATCCGGCTGAACGTCGATATATGCAATAAAAACAGAACTTCTCCCCTTTTTAATATCTTACTCAGTATTTTAACGAAACAAATAGATGATTGAAAATGAAGTATTTAAGGTTATTTTCTGATCAATTATGTGTTTGCATTTTTATCGTATATTTAATGAATTAATAACAATAAACTGAAAATTCACAAAAACGTGGAAAAACAGCAAAATATTGCCTAATTCGATGATATTTTGTTTATATCACATAAAGGAAAAGGGGATGATAAACGTCAAAATATTGCTAAATTCGATGATTTTTAGTACAAAAGAAAATAAAGAAAACTTGCTTAAAAATGCAAAATATGCGAAATTCTGAGATTTAAAGGCCAAATCACATATCGTGAGAAAACATGAAGTAGTATCGAGATATTGGTAAAAATGAATATATTACGTAA